>NC_137064.1:10530294-10700294 GCF_032717465.1 Coenobita brevimanus
GGTAGAAGTAGAGTAGTGGATGTTGAAGTGGCCCTGGTGAGAGAGGATAGTGTTTGGAAACTCCCTGTACTGTTGTTTGCAGATGATACTGTGTTGTTGAGTGACGACGAAGGGGAGCTGCAAGGCTTGGTGGATGAGTTTGGGAGAGTGTGTAAGAAACGGAATCTAAAGGTGAATGTAGGGAACAGTAAAGTGATGGTCTTTGAGAGAGGTGAAGTCAGTGAATGTACAGCGAGGTTGGATGATGAGGAATTGGAAAATGTGAGTACGTTTAAGTACTTGGGTAGTGTGATGAGTAAGGATGGAGGTTTGGAGGGTGAAGTGCTTGAAAGGGTACAGCAGGGAAGAAAGGTTGCTGGTTCTTTGAAAGCAGTGATAAGAAACAGGGAAGTGAGCATGGAAGTGAAAAAGTTACTACATGACAGTATTGTGATACCAACTCTAACGTACGGAAGTGAAGCTTGGACGTTGTTGGAAGGACACAAGTCAAGAGTGAGAGCA
Organism: Coenobita brevimanus; assembly: GCF_032717465.1. NCBI lineage: Eukaryota > Metazoa > Arthropoda > Malacostraca > Decapoda > Coenobitidae > Coenobita > Coenobita brevimanus. The sequence goes on from NC_137064.1 coordinate 10,530,796, forward strand.
GTGGAAATGAGTTATTTAAGAGGAGCCTGAGGAGTCACATGGAGAGACAGGCTGACGAATGAGGATATAAAGGAGCGTTGTGGTGTTGATGTGGATGTGATAGGAAGCGTTATGAGGAACACACTGAGGTGGTTTGGCCATGTGGAGAGGATGGAGGGTGAAAGACTGACGAAGAGAGTGTATGTGAGTGAGGTGGAGGGGGAAGAGGGAGGGGGAGGCCGAGGATGAGATGGAGGGATGGGGTGGAGAGGTATATGAGAGAGGGGGGTGTGAGTTGGGAGCAGGGCAGTGAAATGGCGGGGGACAGGGCGACTTGGAGGCGATTTGTTTGTGGCCACCCCAAACGAGATTGAGGCGTCTGGCAATAGATAGATAGATAGAAGGATGTACCCAAGGCAACCTGTACTGTTGGATGCAGGATTTTCTCAGAAAAAGGGAAATGAGAACAGTTCTAAGGTGAAATTATTCATTATGGAGGGACGTGACTAGCAGAGTTCCACAGGGTTCAGTGCTGGTACCAGTTATGTTTTTAGTATATATAAATGACATAGTGACACTGAAAATGAAAGCTATCTAAATATATTTGCTAATGATACAAAAATACAAAAGAAAATTACTAACACAGAGTCTTGTAAACAGCTATAAGAAGAATTAATTAAACTTCATAAAGGGCGCAATAAATGGCAAAAGGAATTTAATGAGGGACTTTCAGGTGTCGTCTGCTACCTAGCTGGTGAGCCCTATTTCAGTCCAGACCTAGAAAAGTAACATAACTATCGTGACTATTCTATATGTCGGATAAACTTACAGGAGTTAGCAACACTATAGACCATTAAAGTTACTAAAATACTCGTTGATAAAAAATATCATGCCCATGAATGAATACTTTTGACTGGCTATTATGTATATGAGTACATTGAGCTTCCATCCGGCAATCCCTCACACACAATCATTTTGTTGTGTTACTGATGAGTTCAGTGGAATTGGCTTTCATATCGAGTTTCGTATCGTCTTTTTGAGTAAGAACAGTGCTTTCTTGAAGCTTGTCATTGCCTCAGTTTTCTGAAATTTAATATTTGCTAAATACCGCCACTTGACATCTGTTTCCATACGCCATAGGCGACCGTCCCCATGGCGGGATAAAACATAGCTCACTTTTCGGTGGCTCTCGGTGAAGGCGGATGTGTACACGGTTCATTTACTAGACCATTATGGCGATTAACCAAGGTTTTGAAGTCCAATATTTACATGATTAGTATGATGTACCTAGATTTATACAATGAGGATACAAAAAAGGCAATTACAAGTTAGCGTAGTGCTGCTACATGAGCGTGTTACTTTCTTCACTATGAGGACGTAAATAATTTTATTCTTTATTCCGACGACTTTGTTCAGCCCAGGAGAGACCGAACTGGATGATAGTTTCATTAATCCCTTTCAATATTATTCTAAATGGTAAATCGTTTGGCAGCAAGACTAAAACTGTATATCATCGGACTGAAAAAGTTAGACTTCTGACATCACTTTCTCTTTCAGAGGCTCAGAGGCTTACCTGATCATTTGGTACATGTTTTATGATTTATTTTACCATCCCTTCCAAAAATTAAAGGAACATACATGATTCTAAATGGCACGGGAGACTTGGTACGTCTTCTGTCTATATTACACATGCCACCGGGAAGGCAGTTTGTTCCGGTCTGAATTTGTATTTTCTTGGGAGTATGCACTTACAGGTTAACAGGTAGCTAGGAATAAGAAATGTAGAAACTGTAGCAACTGCAAAATAATTGTGTGGTCACAATGGTAAGAGTTTATGAAAAAAGAAATGGATAAGAAAACACTTTCATCACAGAAAACAATATTCAGCATTTATTAGGTAACAGCATGCAGTGCTGCTCTCGGGTGTCTATCCTTTCCTCCTCCTTCTTTCCCTCCTTGTCTGTCGTTCTTTACCTCATTCCTTCCTCGTCCTTTTGTCTACGGGTGACTACATTCCCTCTTCTATCTATCTTTCCTTCATTCTTTCCTCTTCCTTCTGTCCATGGGTGACTTTACACTGAGTGAGAAGCCAAATGGTTTCCTGTACACGTTAGGCAGCAGCACATTTAAGAACCTGACCCTTCGCCAACCACATTCTACTTCTTTTCTAACCATGTTTAGCCTTCGTCTGTTTTTGTAAACACTCTCGGTGGTCTTTTCTCGAATCCGGGACTGACCCTCTGGTGCGCATGCGCGAGTGTATTGGAGAAATGTTAAGAGGTAAAATTTACAAACTAATAAATTACAGGTAAGACAATGACTGTCATGTAGAAAATCGATGTTAAGAATGAATAATGATCGGGACTTCATGTATGTTTGGGATCAGCTACAATATCCAACAATCAGAATAGCATTTTTGCAAAAAGAATTGTGAAGTACTAAAATTTAAGAAGCGAGACTACCATCGTAACTCATGAAATTGCACAAATTAAAAAGATCATTCATATTGGTTGAGTTTTCTAAGTAGTATTTTATTATTCTCAGTGATATATGCCATTACTATATCTCACAGTTCGACAAGGGAGTAAAAATAATCCACAGTTATTACATGCATAGTAACTGGGAAAGAGCTGCCTAGACTGAATTCGGTAGCAGACGGCGCGCTGAAAGTTCCCCATTTGAACAAGTGTCATGTAATTAAGTTTGGTAAAAGTAAGAAAAGACCAGCTTGGGTTTATAAGTTAGGAAAATTAACCTTACACGTATCAGAAACGGAGAAGGACCTAAGAGTGATTATCAATAACAGACTATCTGCGGCTGACCACATCAGTGAGAAGACACTGCTTGCTAATATGAGAATAGCATTCACATATAATATAAATGAAGACATGCTGAGAAAGATAGTAGCATTATTCATCAGACCAACCCTGGAATATGCATCAATAGTCTGGAATCCTCATCTCAAAAAACACATTGATAAGACTGAAAAAGAACAAAGGGCAGCTACAAGATGGGTACCAAGCTTAAGGGATCTAAGCTACGGAGAAAGACCAGAAAAACTGAATCTACCAACACTAGAGGAGAGAAGGAAAAGAGGAGACATGATTATGCTATATAAATGCATCTCAGTGAAATAGAAAGAGACAAAAATGAATATATAACCTATCGAGAAGCATCAGCAAGAGGACACTGCAAAAAACTGCATAAAAAGAGATGCAATAAAGATTTATGGAAATTCAGTTTCCCAAATAGGGCAATTGATCAGTAGAAAGGACCACCGAATGAAATAGTGTGTGCCAAAACTAAATTTAAGGATATGTATGATAAAAATACTTTTATATACGGGACAGTACGAACTTGGCTCATTCCTGTAAAGATACAATTAGGTAAGAACAATTAGGTAAGAACACACACTTTATCGTTCACCACATGTGCGTTAGGTGGCCTCCACCAGTTTTGGCAATTCGAAACTTTGGAGAAGACCACGGATGGTCCTTGCATGCATATTATCACAATGACTTTCTAATGACACTGACTAACACAACATTTTCATGGCAGTCATACCAGACTAATATTATTAGAGCCTTGAAAACCATCAGCATTTGTGCTTGCCTTATTATATCCGATAAGCACCTGCCATATTAAAATAAATGCGGCATAAACTTTGATATACAGTGTAAAGTAATTATAAGAAATAGATCATGGAACCAAAACACACACACACACACACACACACACACACACACACACACTCACACACACACACACACACAAGGAGGTGAAAAGAATAATCCAAAACAATCCAAAGTTAGTCAGAGATTCAGTAGAGATAAACAAATCAATAGTAATCACTGGTATAGAAGAGGAAGAAGTTAAAAACAAGATCACAAGAGACAAAAAGGAGATGACAAATGTAATGAGCTTACTGAAAGAAGTATCAGAGGAAATCTGTAGTAAAGACATAGAGGAACACAAAAGGTTAGGGAAATACGAGATAAGCAAGACAAGACCTCTAAAGGTGACTTTCCAGAGGGTAAACACTGTGGAAGAGATACTAAAAAATGCAAAGAATCTTAAGGAAAAAGAGGAGTTCAAAAATGTATGGATAAAAAGATGCCTAACACAAGAGGAACTGGAATTACTGAAAGAGAAAAGGGAGGAAACAAAAACAAAAAATGAGGGAAGATCAGAAGAGGAGAAGAAGAAATTTTTTTTACAAAATAATAGGATTGCAGGTACGAAAGTGGTACACAAACAGGATGGAAGAAAAAGAAGGAAGGTAGTAGAACCATGTCATGACAAGTATATAAACAAGACGATAAAGTTGATGTACTCAAATGTGGATGGAATGGTATCTAAATTACTAGAGATGAATGATTATGTCAGAGAAAATGAACCACAAATAATATGCCTAACTGAAACAAAATTAATACCAAGGATATCAAATGACATACTAAACTTAGAGGAATACAATATATGGAGAAGAGACAGATATTTAAAAAAAGGAGGAGGAATTATAATATTAACTAAGAAAAATCTAAAAGTCAAGGAAATAAAACTAGATATACCATCACAAGTAGAACTGATTGCAGTAGAGATCGACACATCTGAAGGTAAAGTAATTGTAGCCAATTTGTACATGCCACCCAGATCAAACACATGGGAAAGAGACGAATATAAGGACTTGGCAGAGAGTACAATTCAGAGTGTAAGATCATTGCTACATAAAATGGAAGAGAAATCGGAAAGAATTATACTAACTGGGGACTTCAATACAAATATAAATTGGAATACTCTAGATATAAATAGCCAAGAAAGCTGTTGGGACCAAAAGCTCCTGGATCTTGTACAAGAGTTTTTCTTAACGCAACATGTGAGGGAACCACCAGAAAAAGAGGACTTGATGTACCTTCAGTGCTAGATCTAATGTTTACAAGGCCAGAAAATGATATTGACAGTTTAATATATCACCCTCCACTCGGCAAAAGCGATCATGCAGTACTAAATTATAAATTCAGGATAGCATATGACATAGTAAACAGCAATGATAGTTACAAAAAGAGCCTAAACTATAAAAAGGGAAATTATCAAGACCTAAAGACGTATTTCTTAGAAGTTGATTGGGAAAATGAGCTTAGAGGACAAGATTTAAATGCTGTATATAAAAAATTTTGTGAATTTTATGAAATAGGAGTCCAGAAGTACATCCCACAGCACAAAGAAACAGATAAGAAAATACAGAAATGGTTCAATACAGAATGTAAAAAATCAAAAGAAAGAAGAGATTTGTTGTGGAATAGATACAGAAGACACAATAGTGAAAGGGCGTACAATAATTACAAACAGGCAAGAAACGACTATACAAGAATAAGGAGGGAAGCCCAAAAACAGTTTGAGGAGGATATAATAAATAAAAGTAGTGATCAACCAAAGCTGTTTCACAGCTATATCAGAAGCAAAACTAAAGTAAAAGATATAATACAATCCATTACGGACGAGGGAATCACTTGAGAAAGATATTTGTGAAGCACTAAATAAGAATTTCCAATTAGTTTTTACAGAAGAAAAAAATTTTGAGAGGGACTATGTGGAACACGCATGTCCACACATACTACCAGATATACAAATAGCAGAAAAAGTAATACAGGAGGAGTTAAGTAGATTAGACAGAGGAAAAGCAAGTGGTCCTGATGAAATTTCATGTTGGGTATTACGAGAATGTGCAAAGGAGTTAAGTAAACCATTATTTTTAATTTTCAAGAAATCCTTGAGTCAAGGTAAACTACCTGATATTTGGAAAAAAGCAAATATTGTCCTCTTATTCAAGAAAGGAAATAGACAAAATCCACTCAACTACCGACCAGTATCACTGACCAGTGTTGTAAGCAAGGTATTAGAAAAACTTATAAGAAAAGCTTGGGTAAACCATCTAGAAGAACACAGTATGATAACAGAAAGACAGTTTGGTTTCAGAAAAGGAAAATCATGTGTTACTAATCTGTTGAGCTACTATGACAGAGTAACAAACACAGTACAGGAAAGGGAAGGATGGGTGGACAGTATCTATTTAGATTTCAAGAAAGCTTTTGACACTACCACACCAGAGACTTTTATGGAAACTGTACCATCAAGGAGGAATTCGAGGCAAACTGTTTTGTTGGATGCAAGACTTTCTCATAAAAAGAGAAATGAGGACAGTACTAAGAGGAAACTACTCATCATGGAAAGAAGTGACTAGTGGAGTACCACAGGGTTCAGTGCTGGCACCAATCATGTTTTTAGTGTACATAAATGATATAAACAGTAACACTGGAAATGACAGCTATCTGAATATGTTTGCAGATGATGCAAAAATACAAAGGAGAATTACTAGCACAGACTCTTGTAGGGAGCTACAAGAAGAATTAAACAAACTTCATGAATGGAGTAGTACATAGCAAATGGAATTCAATGTGGACAAGTGTCATGTAATCAAGTTTGGTAAAAGTGGAAAAAGACTTGATTGGGATTATAAGTTAGGAAATGAAACCCTATACACATCAGAAAGAGAGAAAGACCTAGGTGTGATTATCAATAACAGACTATCTCTGTCTGACCACATCAGCGAGAAGGTACGGAACATGTATACACTGCTTGCAAATATGAGAGTATACACCGCTTGCAAATATGAGAATAGCATTCACATACATAAATGAAGACATGCTAAGAAGGATAATAACAGAATTCATTAGACCAACCCTGGAATATGCATCAGTAGTCTGGACTCCTCATCTCAAAAAGCATATAGACAAGATTGAAAAAGTTCAAAGGGCCGCTACAAGATGGATACCAAGCTTAAGGGACCTAAGCTACGAAGAAAGACTGAATAAACTGAATCTACCAACACTACAGGAGAGAAGGAAAAGAGGTGACATGATAATGCTATATAAATGCATATCAGGAAAGGAGAAAATAGACATAAATGATTACTTAACATATGGAGAAGCATCAGCAAGAGGACACTGCAAAAAACTGCATAAGAAGAGAGGTGATAAAGATGTAAGGAAATTCAGTTTCCCAAACAGAGCAATTGATCAATGGAATGCACTACCGAATGAAATAGTGTGTGCCAAAACAATTCACAAATTTAAGGATATGTACGATAAATATGGTTTAAGACACGGGACAGTACGAGCTTGACTCATTCCTGTAAAGATACAATTAGGTAAGAACAATTAGGTAAGAACACACACAGACTTGTTTCATCATTGCCTCCTGTCCTCCAGTCCCCTTCCCGCTCCTCCCATTTGACTGCACGATCTATTGGATCAGACATGAACCAGATCCAGATGCTTCTCTGGCACTGTATCAGTGGCTTCGGGTTAAGTACAGGGCATGGCTAGGGGCGTCGGTTTGATCTGGCACTGTACATTGCCCCATATCTGCGCTCCAATACTTCTACTAAGGACTGATAACTGTTCCTCTCCCCTACTGTCATCTGGCCAAGAATTTCAATTGTGGCACCCTTGAGGCTAGTAGCAAGCTGCAATGTCCTCTGCCTATCATCCCAACCATTCTGATCAGGAAGTACCTCAAGCTGTGCAAGTAAGCTTCCCAAGATACTCAACCATCAAATTCCTGAGGTTTCTTTTTAATTGGACACCCATTATAGCCATGAACATCACTGGTTTGGGGCCTAAAAACTGGAGCATCATAATTATGTCCAGGGCTTAAAACTCCTACATTCTGATTATTCAGCTCTGTAATGCTAGCTTTAGATGCTTGGGATCCATCAAGATTCACCATATACTGTCCATTCTTTTCATCTGCTCCCTTCAATGTAATATTTCTCTACAGCCTCAATTTTCTCAGAACTTATCTTCACATGGCCGACTACATGCTTCATCTGGTCATCTACATGCTCTCTGCACCCCATCACTATTCCCTTACTAATCTTTAACTAGTCATCTACATGCTGTCTGTACTCCATCACATTACTGCGTACCCCATACTTCTGCTGCTCTACCTCAGCATATATTATACTTCCTCTTTCAACAGTTGTTGTTCTGCCTTCATTTCCCCTATGTGCAATATTTCTCTAGCTGTCCTTGTATCCTCAGTTGTAACTTCCTCTGTTGCTCCTGTAATGCCTCTTGAAGTATTCATACCACCCTTTCAGTTCTTCACTTTGTACTTCTAGCTGTTCAGTTTGTGCTCCTAGTTGTTTACTTTGTGCTTGTAGTTATTCATATTGTGCTTAAAATTGTTCTTTGTGATCTACCTGTCCTTCATTCTGTGCTTGTATTTGTTCACTTTGTGCTTGTAATTGTTTTTTGAGTTCTTTCTGTCGTTCAGTCAGAGCTTGTAGTAGCTTCACGATTGCAGCCAGGGACACCTCCTCTCCTGCCCAGCTCGGCTCCTTGTCTGCACATCTCCTTGTTCCATGTCAAAGATTAGACTCACTGCAGCACTTTTCTAATTATCCCAATCCTGACAACAATGTTCCATCCCTGTCCCACATTGCCACAGGCTTCAACAGTAGCAGTTCAGTACAGGAAGGACATTGCCCAGTAAGATGTTCTTCCTATGGTCAGCTTTTCGACGTGAATCAACGAGATCAGCTGAGGCGTTGTAAATAAACACTGCCTATTAAGTTCGCAGTCTTTATTTTCCAGATAATTACACTAAATACTTCCTAACTACACTTCACTGTTTTCACAAGTACCATAGCTATAAAATCTTCACTAACTGCACTGACACTGAACTAAACTCAAACTGAACTGGACTGAAACTCCTCTAGTCCCTTCCCCATCCTTATTTAAGCTTCCTGTATACTAGAATGATCTACTACATTCTCGGAAAAACAACAGTTACCAACTCAGAGACATCTCAGATTTCCAGGGTTTTCTTACACTGCATAACACTGTAAATTATTTAGCATACAACCTGAGATAAAATTACATAATTTAACAGTCACATAAATGAAACATTTTAGAGAAAAAGAGCACAAAAAATAATGTACAACTTACTAAATACCTCCGCTTACAAATAGGAGGCTAAGTGGCAACTCTGACTCATAACCGAACTACGAGAATTAGTGAAAACCTTCCTAATTAGCAAATCCCGCTTGTCAACAATATATATATGTAGTGCCACAAATTTGATATTCATGTATGTGTTTAGTAGTACTGTAATTTTAAGTTAGATAGGGTGTAACCTAAATATTAGTTTGTAAGTTCCTATCCTGAGTAGTAATTCATGTGTTAATAATTAATGTAGGGCTAGCTTTATTTTTATATGTATCTCTGTATCTATGCATTGGGTGATGTAATTGTGGATGTTGAGCTATGGGAATTCCTCAGTCAAGTCGAGTAATGGATAACAGATGAGCGCAGCTTGCCCCTTTCCTTTGTGCGTCATTGTTGGGCGCCGAGTTTGGACCTTAAACAGAATAATGATGAATACACAATTCTTTCCGTGACCTAGTTGTGAAATGTTTGCTGGTGAAGCTGCTAGAACCCAAATATGTAAGATTAGTAGTCCAAAAGGCCTAAATAATGTCATTTGTGAGGATTTAAAGGTCCCGTTTGTCTCGACCGTCACTAGATGGCATGAGCTGCTCTCAGATTCAAAGTGAGATAGTGATAGAATCAGTATCTAAATTGAGTAAGGAATAAATCCCAAATTTTCCCCAATTCAATCAAAAGTCCTGGCGTCATGGGTACACTGCTAAATAAATTGTAAAGAGAATTGAAACCCACCATATTTCAAAAACACCACCTCATTTGACTAAGCAGTGGCATGCCCAAGGAGCTCACTCGAGAGCCAGACATCGTATATAATGGACGTTTGTTCAGGTGAGCCGTCCACATTTCTTCTTCCTCCCCCTCTTTTTCTTTGTTTAATCCTTACTTGTCATGGACTATATGAAGTAATATTGTTGAAAGTTTAACGTAGTGACTCACTCGAGCCCCAGACGTCGTTTATAATGGACGTTTGTTCAGCCCACAGACACCGGCGACGTCAGTGAGCGTATGAGGCTTTCCCATAGTATTGTCCAAAGACTTGAGCATACACACATTACACTATCCATGAATTATTATATAAACCAAATGTAATAGTATTATTGATCTATCAAGTGAATTTTATTTTGTAAATAAGAAATAGAAATTTGAAAGTGATGTAATCTGGTAACGGAAGAGCGAAAAGTCAAAACCATTAACCGTTTTCTTTCTTGTAACTAAGGAAGTTAGGAGCGTGGAAGGGAACTTAGTGACTGTGAGCAATGATGTAATTTTGAAATGAACCTCGAGGCTAAACAAGCCCGAGTGATTATGTATTCTTAGTGATTATACAATGTTTGAATAGTACCTCGAGGCTAAACAAGCCCGAGTGATTACGAATTCTTAGTGATTATGTTTCTTTTCTGAATTATTCCTCGAGGCTAAACAAGCCCGAGTGATTATGCATTTTTAGTGATTATAGCAATGATGCTTATGAACTGTAAATAGTACTGAACTGATATTGGATACTGGAGAATTGCCTGACGAGAGTATATTATATGGATGAAAATGAACACGAGTAATCATTCTTATTGGTTGGAGGCTATGCCAGCCCGAACAGATAACACATGCTCGTAAAAAGGTCCCTGGCTTGAGGCTATTGTTGAGCCCAAGAGTAACTGCCAAAAGAAAGTAAAGTACAATAACCTCATAAATCGTTGGTATGTATCAAATTGTTTCGTCTGGTAATAATGTTAGAGGAATGATCATCCAAACCATGTTATAATGTACAATCTTCTCTCATACTAAAAAGGGTCATGTAATTAAAAATGTTTTGTGGTAACTAGCATCAAGTTATTAAAGTAGAGTAAAGTATATATCATTTTCTTTTCTTTATTGGTGTACCTAATCAAAAGAAATTATGTCCTCAAGCCAAATTCACTCCCCTTCCAATTCAAGATTCCTTCGCTGTGGGAACGACGACCACCCGTGGTACTGACTAAATCTAAACTCGGCCAAAAACTACAAACGCTACCACAATTTTTTTTCTTAAATATTTACCATCTACTATACTAAGTCGAGTACCACCTGTATTATCCATGGATGAGTTGATCAGTGCCAACAACAGGTAAGATTATAAAATCACTACCGTTACACTGGTGTCAACCGGTGGGATAACATTTACAGCTTTACATATATATATATATATATATATATATATATATATTGTTACATAGCCTATGATTTCATCATCCTTTGTGTAATTCTAACGTACAGTATGGTGCATGTTTGATCACGAGCGTGTTCTACCTCACTCCCCCCTTCTACCCTTACAGTAGATTACGTCGTTCTTTCTGTTGTTCAGAGAAGGAGTGTCAACTCTTTGTCCCCTATGGTTTCATTTGCCCGTCCTTCTTACAAGTTGTATCAAGCTCTGCCGGCCCCTATATAATGAGCTCAGTCTCTGCATTAATTGCCACTTAGGTCTGCTCCTCATTTTGCTCACATCTCTGTCCTCCCCTGTACAGTTGTTATTTTTGTGAGTGCTCAGGAAGTCTCCAACCATGTAGCAGCTGTGTAATTTGAGTATAAGTGTTATTACATTTTTCTTGTACTGTATAGCATAAGGTGTTAGTTCGTAGGCCTAGTGAGGTTTTTTTGTGATTCATGTGTTTTAGGTGTCAGCCATTATTATTAATATTTTGTATCTGTAATAATATATCTTGCATTCACTGAGCATTATCCGGTTTTCTCATTTTATCAGGGCTGACTTAGATAAATTTACTCTTGCTAATTTCGTGTTAATAGAGGCTATTGCAGTTAACCATATATTTAACCTGTTTTTTGCCATTACATTATCATTATGAGTCCTGAATGTTTTGTTGTTAGTTTGAGCATTAAACTTTAACTTATAATTTTACCTAACTCTTGTTTTGAACCTGGAACTTTGCGGGACAGTTTTCTCTGTTCCGTAACATAAATTTGGCGACCTCTTATCAGGATATTCAGGATATTATCATAAGGATATTGCTTGATATTTTGTGACTGGGATTTATTCATGATGTCTACTATTACTACTCTTGATGAAGCCAAAGATTTTTTGTCAAATGTACAAACAGTGTGTGATGTAGAAAACAGAACAAAGAATGAACTTAAGCTTGTTGCTCAACAATTGGGAATTGCAGTTCACTCTCATCATTCTAAAGATCAAATTGTTGGCATGATTAATAAAAGCTTGTTTAATGTAACTCCTCCAAATGAGCAAATGCAGATTGAAATAGCTAAGTTACAGCTAGCTCTGCAGGAGGCTCGTGTTAAGGAGGCTGAGTTTCAGGCATGTGCTAAGGAGGCTGAGTCTCAGGCTCGTATTCAGGAGGCACAGATACAGGCTCAGGCACAAATTGAACTTGCTAGGATTCAGGCAGACCATGAGTATCACATGAAACAAGGTGGAACTGGATCATCTAGCTCTGATGATTTTGATGTGGCTAAAAATGTTAAACTTGTCTCTCCTTTTAATGAATCTGATTTAACGAAGTATTTTCAGTTGTTTGAGAGGGTAGCTACAGGTTTTAATTGGCCCCAAGAGTATTGGCCAGTACTTCTTCAAACTGTTCTCACCGGTAAAGCTCAAGTAACTTATGCATCTTTGCCTCAGGATCAATGTGATAATTATGATGTAGTTAAGAGCTTGATTCTTAAGGCCTATGAGCTTGTTCCTGAAGCCTATAGAGTAAAATTTAGGACAACTTATAAGCAAGATAAGCAATCCCATGTTGAGTATGCAAAAATCAAAGAAGATCTGGAAGAGCAGTGGTTAAATTCTAAGAATGTGGATTCTGATTTTGGTAAATTTAAGCAGATGATTTTGCTGGAGGACTTCAAAAGGTGTATTAATAAAGATGTAAGCCTATATATTGATGAGAGAAGAATAGATAATTTGTCTGATGCTGCAGTTTTAGCTGATGAATATGTTCTCACTCACAAGAGATATTCTAAAGAAAAAAGGAAAGCTGAGAGTAAGTACGTTGCCTCTACTCAGAGTACAGGTAACAGGAAAGAGAATAAAGATGATGTTTCTCAGGAAGTAAATACCAGCTTCACCTCTAGATTTCAGAAAAGTAAATTTACTTATTGTAGTAAGCTTGGTCATACTACGGAGAAATGTTTCAGGAGACAGCGTGATGTGAACAAAAAGGAGTCTTTAAATATTCAGTCAATTGGTCTAGTGTCCACCCTTGAGAGTTCCCAGAATTCTTTAACTGAGTTAACTGAACCTGCTTTGAGGGGTAAATTAAATTCCCATGATGAAGCTCGTCTTTTGAGCAGTAACGTGGGTGACACTCTCAAGAGTTCACATGCTAATTTCCTGTCTGATGGTTTTGTCAGTCCTCTGGACAGTAATGACAGGAAATCAGTTAAAATATATCGTGATACAGGTGCTTGCCAATCCCTTATGCTGACCAGTGTTCTAGGCTCTTGTTATATTCCTCTGATGAAACTGTATTCTTACAAGGTGTCCCTCTGTCCCTCTGTGCAGAGTGAATTTAGAGTCTGATTTTGTTAATGGTTCCGTTATGGTTGGGTTGGTTGAGACACTCCCAATGTCAGGTGTAACTTTCTTACTTGGAAATGATATTGGTGGAAGTCAAGTGTGTCCAGCTCCTCAGTTGTCTAGTGAGCCAGTGGCTGTGGCCCAGGATTGTGATGTCCCTGATGTGTTCCCTGCATGTGCTGTCACTAGGGCTAAGTCTAAAGTTACTGGTGACTTAGAGGATAATGATGATGATGATGTTATCCTAGCTGACGCTTTTCTTGCTAATTTGGACCACTCACCAGATGAGGCAGTACCCCGTAGTGTTGATAATTTGTCTCGTCAAGAGTTTGTTGAGTTGCAGGTTTCTGACCCTGAGTTGAAAGGTCTAGCTAACTCTGCTTGCAGTGAGGAATAGTCAGCCGGTGCTTCTACTTGTTATTATATAAAGTCAGGAGTACTTATGAGGAAGTGGAGACCCCCAACAGCATCAGCCGACTGTGAATGGGAGGTTGTACATCAAGTTGTCATCCCTCGTGTTTGTAGGCAGGATATCATTAGAGTGGCTCATGATTCCAGTTTGGCAGGACACCTTGGATTGAGGAAGACTGTGGCACGCATTTTGAAACACTTCTACTGGCCAGGTATCTTCAGGGATGTTTCCTGGTATTGTAAGTCTTGTCACACCTGTCAAGTTGTGGGGAAGTGTAATCAGACCGAAAAGGTTGCACCTCTAGTTCCCATTCCTCCTTTTCAGGCGCCATTCACCAGTGTGTTGGTGGATATTGCGGGCCCTCTTCCTAAGACTACTTCAGGATTTTCTTATGTGTTGACCCTGATTGATATGGCTACTCGTTATCCTGAAGCCATTCCACTTAGAAATATCTCAGCAAAGAACGTGGTTAAGGAAATGCTAGGGTTCTTCACAAAGTTTGGTCTGCCCAAGGAGGTACAGTCAGACCGGGGAAGTAATTTCATGTCAAATGTTTTCAAGCAGTCTCTGAAAGAGTTGGGCATCACCCAGATCACGTCTTCAGCTTACCATCCCCAGACCCAAGGAGCGTTGGAGAGATATCATCAATCACTCAAATCGATGCTCAAGAAATACTGTTTGGAACATCAGAAAGACTGGGATAACGGTCTTCCATTCGTTGTATTTGCCGCAAGAGAATCTCCAAATGAATCACTGGGCTTCTCACCCTTTGAACTACTGTTTGGCCATGAAGTAAGAGGACCCCTTAAGCTACTCAAGGAATGCAGGCTGTCGGAAGAAGATGACGTCAACCTGCTGGAGTATGTGATGAAGTTCAAAGAACGGCTGTCCACTGCTTTACAGCTGGCGAGAGAGAATTTAGGAGCTGCTCAGGAGAAGATGAAGACTTGGTATGATAAGAAGTCCAGGTTATGCCACTTTCAGCCAGGAGATCAGGTTTTGATTCTGCTACCGGTGCATGGGCAACCTCTTCAAGCCAAGTTTAGTGGTCCTTATTTCGTGGAGAAGAAACTCAGTGATGTCAACTATGTCATCGCCACACCAGATCGTAGAAAGAACAAGCAACTTTGTCACATCAACATGCTAAAGTTATATCATAGGCGGGACGAAAATAACCCAGTCTGCACTGTAGCTGTTCCACCCGAGTCTGTAAGTGAAGTTCTCCCATGCAGCATGAGCCTGAGTGATAGTTTGGGGAAGAATCCTGATATCATGAATGATCTCCAGACTAAGCTTTCTCATCTAGCTCCCAAGGAAAGGCAGGAGTTTTCGGCATTACTGCAGGAGTACTCGCAAGTGTTCCGTGCCACTCCAGGAAGAACCACTGTGTTGATGCATGATGTCGATGTTGGAGACGCAAAGCCAATTAAACTGCCTCCTTACCGTGTGAACCCAGTGAAAGTTCCTCTCGTCCAGAAGGAGCTTGGCTACCTGTTGGACCACAAGATGATTGAGCCCTATCAGAGCGAGTGGAGTTCTCCTGTCACTCTAGTCCCTAAGCCAGGTGGGTCACAGCGGCTTTGCATCGACTACAGACGTGTTAATCAGATAACCAAAACAGACACCCTCTCCCTCGCGTGGAAGATTGCATAGACAAGATCGGAAAGGCTAGGTACATAAGTAAGTTTGATTTGTTAAAGGGATACTGGCAAGTACCTACGACTGAACGTGCTAGGGAGATCTCATGTTTTGTAACACTAGGAAAGACTTTTGCATGTTCTGTAATGCCATATGGTATAAAGAATGCACCAGCCACTTTTCAGAAGCTCATGAATGTTGTAACAGAGGGTTTAGCAGGGTGTGTTGTTTATATTGATGATGTATTAATCTTCAGTGACAACTGGAAAGATCACCTATGCCATGTCAGTAAATTTCTTGAGCGTTTAGTTCATGCTAATCTTGTAGCTAATTTATCAAAGTGTGAGTTTGGTCAAGCTAAAGTTCAGTACCTTGGGTACGTAATTGGTGATGGACATGTTGCACCACCAGCAGCTAAGGTTCAGTTATAAGTGATCCTCCCAGACCTAAAAGTAGGAAAGAGCTACATAGATTTTTGGAAATGGTAGGTTATTACAGGAGATTTGTTCTTAACTTTTCAATTCTTGTATCACCACTTACAGACCTACTGAAAAAGGGAGTTAATTTTGTCTGGACCGAGAACTGTGAATCCTCTTTCAGCAAACTTAAAGCTATCCTTTTAAGTCAGCCAGTGCTCGCTACTCCAAATTTTGCTAAGCCTTTTAAGATGGCTGTTGACGCAAGTGATACAGGAGCTGGGGCTGTTTTGCTGCAAGAGGATGATCAGGGTATTGAACACCCTGTATCTTATTACAGTAAGAAGTTCACTCCACCTCAAAAGAACTACTCAGCTATTGAGAAAGAGCTTTTGGCCTTGATTTTGGGTTCACAGGATTTTTCATTTTATTTGGTTTTGATCCCATAGTCATTTATACCGATCATAACCCACTGAAATGCCTTAGTAAGTTTAAAGATAAAAATCAGAGATTGACAAGAAGGAGTCTACTTCTTCAGGAGTATTCATTAGACATACAACATGTCAAGGGGAAAGAAAATGTTATTGCAGATTGCTTATCTAGACTTTAGACAGATTGTTTTAGAGTAATAAGAAATTTCCTTTGTAAATTTCTTTTTCTTTGTGGGGAGGTGTTACATAGCCTATGATTTCATCATCCTTTGTGTAATTCTAACATACAGTATGCTGCATGTTTGATCACGAGCGTGTTCTACCTCACTCCCCCCTTCTACCCTTATAGTAGAGTAAGTCGTTCTTTCTGTTGTTCAGAGCAGGAGTGTCAACTCTTTGTCCCCTATGGTTTCATTTGCGCGTCCTTCTTACAAGTTGTATCAAGCTCTGCCGGCCCCTATATAATGAGCTCAGTCTCTGCATTAATTGCCACTTAGATCTGCTCCTCATTTTGCTCGCATCTCTGTCCTCCCCTGTACAGTTGTTATTTTTATGAGTGCTCAGGAAGTCTCCAACCATCTAGCAGCTGTGTAATTTGAGTACAGTATAAGTGTTATTACATTTTTCTTGTACTGTATAGCATAAGGTGTTAGTTCGTAGCCCTAGTGAGGTTTTTTGTGATTCATGTGTTTTAGGTGTCAGCCATTATTAATAATATTTTGTATCTGTAATAATACATCTTGCATTCACTGAGCATTATCCGGTTTTCTCATTTTATCAGGGTTGACTTAGATAAATTTACTCTTGCTAATTTCGTGTTAATAGAGGCTATTACAGTTAACCATATATTTAACCTGTTTTTTGCCATTACATTATCCTTATGAGTCCTGAATGTTTTGTTGTTAGTTTGAGCATTAAACTTTAACTTATAATTTTACCTAACTCTTTTGTTTTGAACCTGGAACTTTGCGGTACAGTTTTCTCTGTTCCGTAACAATATATATATCTATATCTATATATATATATATATATATATATATATATTACTATTGTATCCCCTCCACAATATGTCTACCCCCGATGTATATATGTTCCCCCCCAATGCATACATGCCCCCACTAATCTTGCTAGGTCAGCACCCTTTCCCACGCCTGAAGACGGCGTTATTGCATCAGTTCTTAGCAGACAGCCGAGAAGGGCAGACTGTTTTACTGTGAGCTTGTAATAAACTCCTTATCTAGCTGTTTGTACACAGAGTTTCTGTCACCAAAGTATTGCAAGTTACATTTGGTAGCAGCGGTGTTTCGAACCATCACATTCTGACCGCCTCCTTGGATTTTTTGTGATACAAGATACACGACGTCTCGCATCTGCCAGCCTCGCCCCTCGTCCGTGCCTCTATACCTTGGCTGTGCTTTTCGAGTGTACCATTTTTCTCACCAGTGCTCACCTCTCAAACAACCGCACCCATACGGCTTGTTCCTGACCGCACGTGTCACCGTCGCCGACCTATGCACCTGTTGCACCTGTTCCCAGCACCTGTTCCGGACTCATCATAGCTCCTGCCCCCACGGTGCCACTTATCACTGTCTGCCCACTGCCTACCCACCACCATTCTCTGCATTTGCAACTCACCAGCTCTACACCTGCCTTGCGCCGACATCTGCCCTCCCCACCCACCACCGGCCTCCGCCGTCACCCGCATCTGGTCTGCATTACGGAGCCTCCTAAGACCGCCACTCCCTGCCGGTGATTCATCGCGGCATCTCTTCTCCTCTCCGCCCAGCTGTCTCTACCCCGCAGCCCAGCCCCGCCCAGCCCCGCCCCGCCCCGCCCCGCCCCAGCCCATCTACGCCCAGCCACCCTGCACGTCATACCTCTCGACACTCCCGTTTCTACTATGTAACTATACTATATCTTTCCTTTCTATAGAGATTATCCTCGATTTTCTCTACAGATTGGTTATTGTAAATATTCCATCTCATTTCCATTACCCCGTTTTCATCTTCACCTATGTTATTTATCCTCCATCTCATCCTTCGCATTTTATTTAAACCATCCATGCCCGCACCTTCATTCATTTTCACACCTAGTGTATTCCATTCTCTCATTGTTATTTATACATTTCCACCTACGTATCCATCTTCATCCTTTCATCTTCCATTGCCTTATTAAATGTCATACTTTCCACGTCAACCGCTTACCACCAGCCCTCTCGACCTGGAAACGTCACCTGCTCATACCCCGTCTGCCGACTCTAACACAATCACTCATTTACGAAGTGGCAAAGAGTACCACCGCCCTGTACCTGAGACTCCCGTTTCACTTCCCACAGAATCACTTACTGCCCGTCCTACCCTCGTAAATCCAGATACTTCCTCCTCTACTCCTGCCTCTACTCTCCCTTCTTCTTCCTCTACTCCTTCCACTGTCGTTACTTCTCCTGCCTCCCTTCATACCCCGTCTTCCTCGCCCTTAACTGCCACTACCTTCTCTCCCACACCTCTCCTGCTGCCACTTCTACACTTCCAGCCATGGCCAACCCTCCACAGTCTATCTATCTCGACGATGCCAATCGTCCCAAATTTACTGGCCAGGACCCAACTTGGTCTGTCTATGATTTCCTCAGAGAAGTCGAAACAGAAATAAACAATAGGCAAATTACCGAGGAATCGCTCAAAGTAGCTTACCTCCTCGGTCGCTTGCACCACGGTAAATCAGACATCGGATCCGCGATCCGTGCAGGACATTTCGATAGCATTCGTACCTTCACTGATTTTCGTACGGAACTCATCAGCCTTTGTTGCCAGCATTCAAATACCGCGTCTCTCATGGGATTCATTAATCTCCTAAACCAACTAGATGAGGACTTGCGCGTCCCAGCGCAATATGCCAAGCTCCGCGAAGCTGCCGCCGCCATGAACGCAACTAGTAGCGAGATGCTCCAATTACTGGTAGGCACGAAATGGTTAGAAGACAAGAATGGCGTTCCAATGCTTTCACTCACCAACTTTGCTGACTTAATTGGTTACCTCAGATTCCTTCACTGGCTAAACAGCGAGAGATAGCCTTGGAAATTGGTTTCAATCCAGGAGATAAAATTATTCAGGTCACTAAAGCCATTCATGAAAGAACAGGTTCGAACTACACGCGTCAGGGCACCACCCAACCCTTGGCCTCCTCAGTCTGTCACACCTCCACTACCCCAGACCAATCTCGCTCCCATCCCACCACACGCGGCAGACCTGCCACACATCGCTCCCTACCACAGGTCGTGATCAATCTAGCGCCCAACGGAACAGACAATCTTCGATTTTTTGCTGGTACTGTGGTCATCCTGGACATTGAGCATCCAGTTGCGACCGTACATACAGACGTCCTCACTCCCAAACCAGACAGCGTACGCCTTCCCGCTCACATCGTCCACACTGCAAATACCACAAATCAAGCACGACTCACACCACTGAGGAATGTCGTTACCTCAACCGCCCACAGTCGGGGGAAGCGTCGTGCCCGTATCGGACCAATATCACGTAGAACCAGTAACCCAACTCCCCATCCGCCATGTAGGTCCCATAACATCCTCGGGTTTAGTCATTCTCGGAAGCAGTCATGACATACCAACGTCATTCTTCTTGGACACAGGATCTATAGTAAATCTCATCTCCGAAAATTCCTTACAAATTATTCATCGCCATCACAGCCACGTCAGTTTCCTAGAACCACCAGACATTCGCCTATGTGGTGTTAACGGCTCAGAGTTTAAGGTTAAGGGAAGAGTCACCCTTGAAGTCAAACTCCACAGAGCTTTGCCCCCTATCCTCATTGAATTTCATGTCACTAATGACTTGCAGTATCCTGCAGATGCCCTTATTGGTTTCTCCACCATGACACAACATTCCATTGCATTATTATCTGCTTGTGGTAGTATAGACATTTCTGGATTCCCGGTTTACACTATGGAATGTCCCCGTCCTGTTCTTACGATCAAATCAGTCCTTCAATTACCTCTGTCCCTATCACTACCAAAAAGTCCAACCCAGCCCAAACCACCACTAGCATCATCTGAGAATACAGAGATCATTCCTTTACTGACTGCGAGCAAGGACATAAATTCCTCAATGTCCCCTGATACATCATCTCAGCCCTCGAACATGGCTCTTACATCCTCTCCTGACAACACTATCGCTGACTCAGACATGTCTCAGTTACCTACCTCACACAGTCTGAATGATCTTCTCCAACACGCAGAGACGAAACGTGCAGTAATGAATACGTGCACAATTTTGTTACCGCATGAATTCACCAAAGTCTCTGTTTGTGTTGCCGGTGCGAAAGAAGGAGTGGATGTACTAACCCTACCTGAGACGTGTTGTGTGAATGGCTTGACTTATGAGTCAGCGTGGTGTACAGTCTTAGAGGACAGTTTATGTTACCTGTACTTGCTCAATGTCACAAATGCTCCACTAAAACTTAAAAGTGGTGTAAAGATTGGAGACTTCCTAGTATACCCAGCGGCCGTAAAGGTGTGCCAGGATTCCTCAATTCCTACTATTCAGACTGATGATACGCCAATCGCTGTATGTACTATTAACTCTACGGGATCTGCGCCGACGCATTCACCCGATATGCTCTCACATCTCACTTGCACAGATTTCCCAGAACATACGCCTCAACTCCTCAACCTTCTGACCTCGTACAGAAACGTGGTTGCCTTACCCGGTGAACCGATGGGTAGAACAGACCTTGTCAAACATACGATTGAACTACTCCCAGGAACTCAGCCGATTTACATACCAGCGTATCGATTGCCTCACAGCCAGAGAAAGCAAACAGATCAAATGGTACAGAACATGTTAGACCAGGACATTATTGAACCCTCCGTCAGTCCATGGAATAGCCCACTTTTCTTAGTACCAAAGAAGGACGGCAACCTTAGACCAGTAGTAGACTATCGTAAGGTCAATTCTGTCACCGTTCCAGACCGTTTCCCGTTACCTGTCCTCACTGATTTGCTAGAATCCCTTGGTGACAATAACGTAGTCTTTTCATCTTTAGACCTCCTCAGTGGTACTGGCAGGTCGAAATGGAAGAGTCCTCTCGCCCAGTTACAGCCTTTAGCACCCCTTCCGGACATTTTCAGTTTAAGAGACTCCCTTTTGGTCTGAGAAATGCTCCTTCCGTGTTCATGCGACTTATCCATTCAGTCTTCAGCGGTATGATGGGACACTCTTTTTGCTTACCTAGATGATATCATTGTTGTGAGTAAATCCATCCCTGATCATTTTACCAAACTCCAGCAAGTCTTTGAACGCCTCCAGCTCGCAGGCCTGAAAATCAATCTCAGTAAATGTGACTTTCTGCGAAAGAAAATCAAATTCCTAGGCCATGTCATAGATGCACAAGGCATTCATACTAATGAGGATAAAACTAAGGTGATCATTAACTTCCCAGAACCTACCACTACTGACGCTGTACGAAGTTTCCTGGGCCTCAGTGGCTATTGTCATCGCTTCATCCGGAATTACGCGAAGATCGCTGCTCCTCTGACCCACTTACTCAAGCAGAATGTGCCCTTTGTTTGGACTAACGACCAGTCACAGGCTTTCCAAAAGCTAAAGACAGCTCTTGTAAATGCCCCTGTTCTAGCGTTCCCTGATTATACCACACCCTTCCTTCTCTGCACAGACGCCTCAGGCACTGGACTTGGTGCCATTTTGATGCAACTTGATGAAGCATCAAGGAAGCGCGTAATAGCGTATGCTAGTCGCACCCTTACAACCGCTGAACGTAACTACAGTGTCACAGATCTCGAAGCGCTAGCGGTAATCTGGTCCTTGAAACATTTCAGAGATATAGTCTATGGTTATCCAGTGCATATCCAAACAGACCACCTTCCACTATGTGATTTGTTCAAGAATCGCAACCTAACAGGTAGGTTAGCTAGATGGTCTGTCATGATCCAGGACTTTAATCCCACTTTTCAATATGTACCAGGCAAGTTGAATGTAGTCGCAGACGCACTCTCACGTCACATAGCAGCAGCTATAACATCACTGCAGCCTGAAGTAACTGAAAATACTATACTAACGTCAGAAGTTGTTCGAAACTTTCAGCGCCAAGACCCCATGTGGTCCAAAGTCATTTATTTCCTAGAATCTGGCGATGCCTCGACCTTACCTACTCTGCCAGTATCACTAGATGAGTTCATGCTAGATGATGATCTCTTGTACAGGAAAACACTGCTAACAGGCAAAGATATGCCCAATCGCGCAGTATGCCAACTTGTTGTCCCCACTGCCCTGGTACCAAAGGTTCTTCATATTGTTCATAATACTCCTCAAGCTTCCCATCCAGGTAAAGACCGATGCTTGCGCCAAGCACGTCTCAAATACTATTGGCCAACCATGCGCTATGATATCAATGCCCACTGTGACTCTTGCCTCTCCTGCCACCGTCACAAAGGATCAACCGGCTTACCAGCACCTCTCTTACAATACCCAATCCCATCACGACCATGGGAAACTGTCTCAATCGATCTCTTAAAACTACCTCTCACAGAATCTGGCGCTGAGTACTTGTTCGTAACGGTCGACCACTTCTCCCGCTACTGTGTCCTCGTACCCCTCTCCGACAAGACCGCGAAGAGCGTTGCACGTGCCCTTGTAGATCACGTAATTTGCCCGTTCAGTACCCCTCATACCATTCTTACGGACAACGGTACAAAGTTCAACAATAGCCTTCTCGATGAGATCTGTCACCACTTTCGTATCAGTAAGTGCAATGTCGTGCCTAACCATCCGGCTTCCAATGGCCTTGTAGAACGCCACAACCGTAAAATCTTAGAGTGCCTCAGACATCTCAGCTCCCATAGTTCGTCCTGGGATGACTGGATTCCCCAAGTGGCACCCTCCATCAATAGTTCCATCAATGGATCCATTGCTGAATCTCCCTTCTTCGTCCTCTTTGGCTTTGACAAGGACCTCCCATACTCTCTCTTATCCTCAAAGCCAGAACCCATCTACAACATGGATGATTATGTTAAACTAAGATTGGCCAACTTCCAGACAATCCACCAGTATGTCCAATCCACTTTGGCTTCCTCTCAGGAGGACATGCTGCAGCGCCAACATAAGTCCGCCTCTCCTATCACCATCAATGTAGGCGATCATGTCTTTGCTCATTCCCATACGCGTTCCTCTAAGTTGGATGACAAATTTACAGGGCCCCACCGCGTCCTCACTCAACAAGGCAACAAATTTCACCTCCAGGACCTGTCCACTAGGGACACCAGATGGGTCCATGTCGTTGACTTAAAGCGAGCACCCCGTGGCCTCGTGTTGGAAGAGTCACTTACACAACCTCCTGCCCCCTCTTCCCCTCCTCCCATCCCTCAGTCTACCTTGTCTCCACCTATCCCTCAGTCTCCTTCCTCTCCATCTCCACCTGCTCCTTCATCAATCAATCAATATCGGTCCAAACTGCGCTCTGCCCATCAACCTCTTCACGACCTCCTCCATTAACTCTACCCTGATTTTCTAGGTACGATGTTAGCGATCTCCCTGCTGGCAGTGCTGACCCTCCTGGGGTCTGGGTCAGGTCAGGACGATGGTGGAGTACGTCCCGGGGCCTTGGTCGGCTCGGGAGGCGAGGTAATGCTTATCGATGACATCGCCTCTTTGCGCTACGATCTTGCGCCCCTGGCCGACGTAGCCATTGCCCTACCTGCGTACGCGCACCAGCTCCACGGAATCAGGAACCATCTCACGGCCCTCATGGGGACACACAACCCGAATGAGTATCTCTATCACCTTTTCCTCCCACTCTCCTGGCAATTGCAATACATAAGTAACAGATTCACTGAGCTCAATGACACATTTTCCCTTCAGACACCTGTGGGTCGTTCTCGTGTGAAACGAGGTCTCTTCGACTTCGGCGGTGAGATTCTGAGTGGCTTGTTTGGCGTTGCTACAGCCCGTGACATTTCTGGCTTCAAATCTGATCTCACTCATTTAGCTTCAGCCCTAGAATCACAACACCGAGTCATTAAAATCCAACACACTATGTTACAGAAGCTCACAACCCAACTCAATGAAGTCACGTCCACTCTAAACAATTTCACCGATATCTTACAACGCCACCTTTCAGATCTCAACGTTATCTCTCAGTTCTTCTACCTCGAACTCAACATGGATAATCTCCAACTGGCCATTGACTCTCTCCTGTCTCAAGTCTCTACCTTGGTTCGTATCCTGGTCGATGCTATCAATGGACGTGTCACTGCTGACTTAGTACCTGTCTCAGCTCTCCTTTCTGTCCTGGAATGGGCTCACTCCACCTTCGGTCTCTCCCCAGTCCTCCCTTACTCCTCCCTTGAATATTATTATCCTGTTCTCGAAGCCACTCTTCTCACTACATACGTCGTCGTCCATATTCCTCTCCGTTCTGCCATAACCTTTAACCTTTTCCACATCATTCCCTTCCCTTTCCGCCTCAACAACTCCTTGTTACAGGTCTCTGTTCCTTCAGAATATTTCCTCCTCTCCCATGATCATCTTTCCGTTGCCTTCCTTTCTTCCACAGACCTCCAGCAATGTTCCTCCCTTACTCCGACCTCTCGTCTCTGTGCTGCCCACCTTTTCGCTATCTTCCCCAGCAGTGCTACACCCTGTGAGTCTGCTTTAGTTCGCAACCATTCCATCTACTCGGCCTGTTCTTTTGTCCCAGCTCCTGACCTCCTGGTCCACCATGCTCACCTCAACCATGTCCAGTATTTCTTCTTTGCTGTTCCCATCTCTGTCACAATCATGTGTCCTGGTTCTTCCATTCGCTCCGTCCCCGCTAGTGGTCTCTACAAAGCACCTGACTATTGTACCGTCAAATCAGAGTCTGTCATCACTTACGCCACTCGCTATCACCAAGCTGTTCGTAAACACTCCTATGACATCTTTCAACCAATCGACATGCCTTCAACCCTACCTTCTGCCAACATTACCATCACCTTCCCTCACTTGCGCATGCTCACCTTCCTTAATGGCAGTGATTTCATTATGGATCAATTTTCTCTGGCCTTCAGCCGTTCATGGGTTCATCCAACAGTTGTGTTTCCCCCTGTGGTTATCGCTTTCATAGGTTTTCTACTCATCATCTGTGCAGTGCATTGTTGTGTCAGAAAAATGGAACGTCAACTCCAGGAAATCAGAGTCGCTACCGGCATAGTACGCCCTACACACGACGTAGAAACTCCCCGTACTTAGTGCCCTCGCATTCCGTGACTACCATTGCCATCTAACATTTAACCAACCTGTGAATAGCACTCTGCCTACTAGAAAATGATGGTATTTCCTTCATGCATTACTGAGTGACAGTGTATCCTACAGAAAATACAAAAAAAAAAAAAAAAATGAAGGAAGAACAACAATAGAACTCTCATATCTACTCCTTGTTTATCATGTATCAAACTATTATTGTTTAATTCCCATTATGTTTATATATACCTTCGACCCTTACTGGATTTGTACCTATCAATCCTTGTATATCTCATCTGTATATATCGTTCTAATTCCCTCCCCTCAACATGGCCATGTCTCCCCTACTGCCCCTGTATCATACTTATCCCTTGTACAAACCTCCCGGTCCTGCCTTACTCCTATAATCAAACACCATTTAACTCCCGGTGTCAGGAGACACCGTCTCAGCTACCCGGGGGAGTAGTGTACCCCTCCACAATATGTCTACCCCCGATGTATATATGTCCCCCCCCAATGCATACATGCCCCCACTAATCTTGCTAGGTCAGCACCCTTTCCCACGCCTGAAGACGGCGTTATTGCATCAGTTCTTAGCAGACAGCCGAGAAGGGCAGACTGTTTTACTGTGAGCTTGTAATAAACTCCTTATCTAGCTGTTTGTACACGGAGTTTCTATCACCAAAGTATTGCAAGTTACACTATGACCGCCATGCGCTAATCAAGGCTACCCCCCCACTCCCCCCTCATCTCATTGAGCATGTCATTAGCAGTATGTATTTGTTAATATCCTGTAAAGAATTCAGTAATGCTGGTAGAGGTTACAACTACAAAACTTCATAGAAATATTATCAGTAGATAGTGAACGCAGTGTTACAACATGTATAATTCGCGCTGCTTGATGTTGGCTCAGTTCAAGCAAGGATTAACCTTCAATGGAAGTTAGCAGGGGAGTGAAAGATAAAAATGGTAGATTACTAGTGGAGAAGACAGAAAAAGTGAGCAGATGGAGAGAACACTTTAAGGAACTGTTGAACATAGAGGATGGAAGTAATGCGAGTATAATTGGCTGGGGAATTGCTGGGAGAAGGAGGGAGGTGAGAAGACAGGAAGAAATCAGTAGGATAGAAGTTGTGGAAGCAATGAAGAAAGTTAAATTGGGGAAAGCCCCAGGAATAGATGGAATGTGTGGTGAAATGCTGAAGCATGGGGGAGAGATAGTAGTAGAATGGATGTGGAAGATGTGCAGATTGGCCTGGGAGGAAGGTAGAGTCCCGGAGGATTGGAAGTCAGGTATAATTATTCCCTTTTACAAAGGAAAAGGGGAAAAAGAAGTGTGTGGTAATCATAGGGGCATTTGTCTTCTTAGTATAATAGGAAAAGTGTATGGTAGGATACTTATTGACAGAGTTAGAGAAAGAACAGAGGAATTAGTTAGAGAAGAACAGGGAGGCTTTAGGAAGGGAAGAGGTTGTGTAGATCAGATATTCATTCTTAGATATTTAGTGGAAAAGTTTCTAGAGAAGGGAAAGAAGTTGTATTGGCTTTCATGGATTTGGAGAAAGCATATGACAGGGTGGATAGACAAGGATTGTAGAAAGTATTAAGAATATATGGAGTAGATGGGAAGTTGTTGAATGCTGTGAAGAGTATGTATGATGGTGCTAAGGCTGCAGTGCATGTGGATGGTAAACTGAGTGAATTTTTCTCTTTGAAAGTTGGGTTGAAACAGGGATGTGTCATGTCTCCATGGTTGTTCAATCTGTACATGGATGAGGTAATAAAAGAGGTACAAGGCAGGGTAGTGGATATTGGAGTGGCCCTGGTGAGAGAGGGTAGTGTTTGGAAACTCCCTGTACTGTTGTTTGCAGATGATATTGTGTTGTTGAGTGAAGACGAAGGAAAGCTGCAAGGCTTGGTGGATGAGTTTGGGAGAGTGTGTAAGAAACGGAATATAAAAGTGAATGTAGGGAAGAGTAAAGTGATGGTCTTTGAGAGAGGTGAAGTCAGTGAATGTACAGCGAGGTTGGATGGTGAGGAATTGGAAAATGTGAGTATGTTTAAGTACTTGGGTAGTGTGATGAGTAAGGATGGAGGTTTGGAGGGTGAAGTGCTTGAAAGGGTACAGCAGGGAAGAAAGGTTGCTGGTTCCTTTAAAGCAGTGATAAGAAACAGGGAAGTGAGCATGGAAGTGAAAAAGTTACTACATGACAGTATTGTGATACCAACTCTAACATATGGAAGTGAAGCTTGGACGTTGCTGGACGGACACAAGAGCAGTGGAAATAAGTTATTTAAGAGAAGCCTGAGGAGTCACATGGAGAGACAGGCTGACAAATGAGGATATAAAGGAGCGTTGTGGTGTGGATGTGGATGTGATAGGAAGCATTGGGAGGAATACACTGAGGTGGTTTGGCGATGTGGAGAGGATGGAGGGTGAAAGATTGACGAAGAGAGTGTATGTGAGTGAGGTGGAGGGGGGAAGAGGGAGGGGGAGGCCGAGGATGAGATGGAGGGATGGGGTGGAGAGGTATATGAGAGAGGGGGGATGCGAGTTGGGAGCAGGGCAGTGAAATGGCGGGGGACGGGGCGACGTGGAGGCGATTTGTTTGTGGCCACCCCGAACGGGATTGAGGCGTCTGGCAATGGATGGAATTGTGACACAGTGTCGTCGGGCTTCCAAATTGCTTTAGTGTTAACATGTTATGGCCCCAGCTCCCAGTGGTCATCCCCTCACTGTCCTCTACGTAGGCATTCCTCTGTAGCATTACTACACATGTAGAGGCTCACATCAAGTGTTGGCTGATTTATTATCTTGATAGGGGATGACAATCATCTACGTAATGTGTCCTGCTAATGGGCTTATGTAAATTAAATAAAAGTTGTGTACCGTCTTTGAACCCATATTGTTTTACATGAACAAATTTCCACTCAGTTGGTCAACACAAGACTCTTAACCCAGACCAAATAATTGTAAAAGAAAAAAAAATTACTCATAGCACTTGTTGACATTATATTAGAATGAATAAATATCAAGAAAGTGACTTTGTCCATCTTGTTATAATATTTAATGGCATAATTACATACCCTAGCTGTTGTGAAAGTTGTGATATAACAATGTTCCTATGCTGTGTGACGAACATGTTGCGGACATACAGGAACCCTCGTCATCCTTTATCCTCACCAAACTCGCTCCTCAATATCCAGATCTTGTAATGGGTTGCTGGTTGTTGGTAGTCTGAACACGGCAAACAAGTTTACATAGTAGAATATTTCTTCCATATGAGTGTCGCACTTGTGGTATGAACATATCATCACAGAGTACTGTTATCATTGGGAAGTAATGTGCTGCATAGCAGATTATGAACTGTATGATGAACAGATGTTTTATAACTCAGTTATGTCGTAACCATTTCTCATAGCCAGAATGACAGCAGCACTACCCAGTCACACAAGATTAACCAGCCCCGTACCCACTAATTTATTACAAAATTCACCCCCAAAACCCGACAAATTTTCAACTTTTTTTTTTTTTTTTTTTTGCTCAAACCTCCGCTTTTGGAGAGAAACAATGGAATATCACCAAGAAAGTGCTTGCCTGAGGTTAGAAATGGTCTAGACAGGTGACTTTCTGAACACCTGATAGTGAGTTCTCTGCAGCTGTGCTGCTACTGTCACGTTTTCTGTGGTAGGGGTAACTATTGAAATCTACTCAAAATATGTAGATATTCATAAATTTGGTACAAATTTACGTGCAGTATAAGAATATATTGGTTTCCACACAAAAATAAAGGCGATATAAGAATGATTCCATTCACAAACACATCAAAATTGCCAAATTCTTGCACAACTGACTCACTATGACTGTTTTTTCAACATACAGTCTATTTTTCAACTTACATTATACTTTTCCACTAACATTATACCAGTTTCCACCTTATATAACTTATCACATTTACAGGTCTTACTATTATAGTGAGCGTCATATTATCACATATTTACAGGTCTTATTATTATAGTGAGCCTAGTATTATCTCAAGCACACACAGTATCAGTAATGTACTAATATGTACTAAGGTTTGGTAGAGGAAGGTGTCCCGTGTATACGTACCAAAAATCACGTGTGAAATTTGAGAAATGTGCAAATGATGGACGTTGCAATAGCAAAACGTACATCGTACATCGTTGGGACTGAGCATGAAAAAAATTTGCGACGTGCATCGTATGTCGTGGGTACGGGGCAGGTTAGAAATAAATCACAAACAATATTAGGGTACTACAAGGAAACTGTTTATTCAGAATTACATTTATTCTAAACAACATCAATATGAAGGTGTTTCTACCAAGGCTACCAGCTTTGCAACTAAGTTTGTCACTGCGTCTCAGTCTGAAGGTCCAACAGAGCCACTGTAAAAATAATAGAAAAAAAATCTATTTATCTATTATTTATCTATCTACCTAGATAGATAGGCAGATAGATTAAATAAAGAGATGGATAATATATATATATATATATATATATATATATATATATATATATATATATATATATATATATATATTCTTAAATGCAGTTTGACCTCCAGACTGAGACATTAGGGCAGTCTTGGGTGTGAAGCAGGTAGCCTTGGTAGAGACACTTTCGTATTAGTATTGTTTAGAATAAACATAGTTTTGAATAAATAGTTTTGTATTTTATTTATTTTTTAATATTTGTGTGACTGGGTGATGCTGCAGTCATTGTGGCTATGAGAAATGATTATGACATAATTAAGTTATGAGACACCTGTTCATCATCTATCTATCTATCTATTGCCAAATGCCACAATCCCGTAAGGGGTGGCCATTTGACTTTGAGTTTACAGTTCATAATCTGCTATGTAGCAAGTTACTCTCCGAGGATAACAGTGCTATGTGATGAGATGTTCATACCACAACAAGTGCGACATTCGCATAGAAGAAATATTCGACTGAGTATACTTGTCTGCCGTGTTCAGACTACCAACAACCCTTTACAAGATTTGGAAGTTGAGGTGCGCATTTGGTGAGGGTGAAGGATGACCAGGGTTCCTCTATGTCCACAACATGTTCGTCACACACAGCACAGGAACAACTTCCACAACAGCTATGTAATTTGTCATATAGATTATTACAAGATGAACAAAGTCACTCATTTGATTTTATCCATTGTTATATAATGTTTACAACCGGTATGGGTAATGTGGGATTTTTTTTTTTTTTTTTATTATTTGGTCAAGGTTTAGTCTTGTGTTGGCCAGTTAAGTAAAATTTCAATGAAGTAATACGATATGGGTTCAAAGCCCGGTACACAACATTTATTTATTTTACATAAGGCCATTAGCAGGACAAATTATATAGATGACTGCCATCCACTATCAAGATAATAGATTTGCTAACACCTGATCTGAGCCTCTACGTGTGTAATAACACTATAGAGGAATGCCTACGTCGGGGGGAGTGAGGGGATGACTGCTGGGAGCTGCGGCCATAACATGTTAACGCTAAAGCAACTTGGAAAGCCGACGACATACTGTGTCACACTTGCACTGAAGGTAAATCCTTGCTTGCACTGAGTCAACATCAAGCAATGGGAATTACACCTGTAGTAACACCACGTTCAGCGTTTATTGCTGATAATTCCATGAAGTTTTGTAACCGCAACCTCAACCAGCATTACTGAAATCCTTACATGATATTAGCGAATATATTCTGTTAATCGCAGGCTCAGTTAGGTGGGGAGGAGTGGGGGGTAGCCTTGATTAATGAAAGGTGGCCGTGGTAATATTTGTAATTTACACCATTCCGATGTGTCCAGAAATCCGATGGTCATGTGTGCATTTTTATACAACACCATGGATCTTACAAAAAAAAAAAAAAAAAAAAAAAAGTGAAATCACATTTATATGGTTCTTACGCAGGTTCATGCAACAGTCAAGAAGGATCTGGCCGAAGCTAGGTTTTCCCTCATCCCACATCGTGCAGTATATCTTCATCATGTTTTTATTAACCACCACAGCGAGGAGTAACACTTTACTGACTGAATTAGCCAGTAATTCTATCTCACATAAACAATGCACCTCATACTGCCTCTCCCAGCTTCTCAAACACCCACTCGTTCTTCAAACCCTCAACCTCCTCTACCCAGGCATAACACCCCCAGCCACCTACAGCCTGCCTCTACCTATCTAGCTATCTATTGCCAGACGCCTTAATCCCTTATAAGAGGTGGCCACAAACAAATCGCCTCCACGTCACCCTGTCCCCCGCCATTTCCCTGCCCTGCTCCCAATTCACACTCCCCCTCTCTCATATACCTCTCCACTCCATCCCTCCATCTCATCCTTGGCCTTCCCCTCCCTCTCTCCCCCTCCACCTCACTCACATACACTCTCCTCGTCAGTCTCTCAAACTCCATCCTCTCCACATTGCCAAACCACCTCAGTGTGTTTCTCATAACAGTTCCTATCACATCCACATCCACACCACAAAGCTCCTTCACATCCTCATTTGTCAGTGTATAACTCCATGTGACTCCACAGGCTCCTCTCAAATAACTCATTTGCACTGCTATCACTCTTCACTTGTGTCCCTCCAACAACGTCCAAGCTTCACTTCCATACGTTAGAATTGGTATCACAATACTGTCATGTAACAACTTTTTCACTTCCATGGTCACTTCCCAGTTTCTTATCACTGCCTTCAAGGAACCAGCAACCTTTCTTCCTTGTTGTACCCTTTCAAGCACTTCACCCTCCAAACTTCCATCCTTACTCATCACACTACCCAAGTACTTAAACGTACTCACATTTTCCATTTCCTCATCATCCAACCTCACTGTACATTCACTGACTTCACCCCTCTCGAAGACCATCACTTTACTCTTCCCTACATTCACCTTTAGATTCCGTTTCTTACACACTCTCCCAAACTCATCCACCAAGCCTTGCAGCTCCCCTTCGTCTTCACTTAACAACATAGTATCATCTGCAAACAACAGTACAGGGAGTTTCCAAACACTGCCCTCTCTCATTAGGGCCACTCCAATATCCACTGCCCTACCTTGTGTCTCTTTTATAACCCTATCCATATACAGGCTGAACAACCATGGAGACATGACACATCCCTGCTACAAGCCAACCTTCAAATAGAAAAATTCACTCAGTTCACTATCCACATGCATTGCAGCCTTAGCACCCTCATACATATTTTTCACAGCATTCAGCATCTTCCCATCTACTCCATATATTCTTAATACTTTCCACAATTCTTGTCTATCCACCCTGTCATATGCATTCTCCAAATCCATGAAGGTCGCATACAACTTCTTTCCCTTCTCTAGAAACTTTTCCACTAAAGATCTAAGAACGAATATCTGCTCTACAGAACCTCTTCCCTTCCTAAAGCTTCCTTGTTCTTCTCCAACTAATTCCTCTGTTATTTCCTTAACTCTGTCAATATGTATCCTACCTAATACTTTTCCTATTGCACTAAGAAGACGAATGCCCCTATGATTACCACACACTTCTTTTTCCCCTTTCCCTTTGTACAAGGGAATAATTATACCTGACTTCCAATCCTCTGGGACTCTACCTTCCTCCCAGGCCAATCTGCACATCTTCCACATCCATTCTACTACTATCTCTCCCCCAGGCTTCAGCATTTCTCCACACACTCTATCAATTCCTGGGGCTTTCCCCATTTTGACTCTCTTCATTGCTTCCACAACTTCCATCCTACTGATTTCTTCCTGTCTTCTCACCTCTCTCCTTCTCCCAGCCATTCCCCAGCCACTTATACTTGCATTACTTTCATTCTTTATGTTCAACCATTCATTAAAGTTTTCTCTCCATCTGCTCACCTTCTCTCCTTTCTCAACTAGTAATGTACCATTTTTATCTTTCTCTCCCCTACTAACTTCACTGCCACCCTGTTTGACTCTCTTTACCAGAACATTTCCTTACGTTCTCTCCACTTGACACTCAAATTCCTTCCACATTCCTCATCCATTCTCTTCTTACTCTCTCTTACTAATCGTTTCACCTCTCTCCTCCTTTCTACTATAACTCTCTCTTCCGTCTCTCAACTTCTTCCACGCCCCTATTTCTCATCCATTCATTATATGCTTCTTTCTTTTGTGGTACAGCCTGTCTCACCTCTTCAGTGCATCATGCTGTTCCTTGCACCCCTTTTCGTTTTCTCTTCACCCCACACACCACCTCACATGCTGCACATATTTCTTCTGTGAATATTTTGCACACACCTTCTACATCCCCTATCTGCTCCAAATCATATTCACCCAATCGTTCCTCGACTTCTGTCTTATAGTCTGCCTTTTTCTCATCCTCTTGTAACCTTTGCACTCTCCTTGAATATACCCCTTCCTCCCGTCCTTCCCTTCTTTTATTTCTCCACTTTACTTGGACCTTGATTCTGAGCACCACCAAGTGGTGGCCAGAAAGTCCACTCCCCCAGCCTCCATATGGTTTTGCATCCAGTACACATCTTCGCATCCTTTCATCCACACACACATAATCAATTATTGCCTTCCTTTCATTTAGTTCACCATCCACCCTTCTCATCACTCGCCATGTATACCTGTGGATCATTTTGTACCTGAAGAGGGTAATGGCTATCACCAACCCTCTTCCGGCACAAATGTCCACTAAAGCACTGCCATTCTCATCTATCTCAGCAGGCATACCCCATTCACTAACTACTCCATCCACCTTCACATTCCCTACCTTACCATTCATATCACCAATCAAAAACACTCAATCCTTTCAAACTTTTCCATGCACACTTCCACATTTGTCCAAAACTCTTCCATCACTCTGCCTGCCTCGACCCAGCATAAAACCCCCAATCATCCACTGCCTGCCTTGCCCTGGCACAAAACCCCCACCCACCCACTGCCTTCCTTGCCCAACTCCGCTTCTGATACACCTTCCGATACTGGGGTGGTTCGCACCTCAGACAGCCCACACATTGGCAATGCTGAGTGGCCAATACAGCACTGGAGGCAAATGTACCATGTAGCTTGGGTAATGATATATCATCACCTGATTCTAAATGATATATAATTTTAGACCATGCCAGGTCCTCTCTTTGTGCGTGAGATTTCCCTTAGAATAACTGTAGCAACATTGATCGTTTTTGGATTTTGAGATAAAGCATCTGCTGCCATATTTATTTTATCTTTTACATAATGAATATTTT
The DNA here is from genome assembly GCF_032717465.1 of Coenobita brevimanus. Taxonomy (NCBI): domain Eukaryota; kingdom Metazoa; phylum Arthropoda; class Malacostraca; order Decapoda; family Coenobitidae; genus Coenobita; species Coenobita brevimanus. The sequence continues at coordinate 10,565,693 of NC_137064.1, forward strand.
CATTGCAATTCTGGACTGTACGTTTCCATAGTGGTCTTCTCCCAGTAAGAAGTTTTCCTGAAACATGACCAAGAGAGGCTTATGCTCGATATACTGTAGAGGCGAATTTCGTAACCATATATTATAGAACAGCGGTTCTCAAACTTTTTAGTGAGTGACCCTATTTGGAATATTTCAAGACTTTGCGACCCACAGGGTAATAAAATCAAACATACCGACCGACTTGGTGTAATAATTTTCTACACAAACACACACACACACACACACACACACACACACACACACACAGAGTAACCGGCATATAGCCTATCGTAGTTATTATGAATATGATAATTGTGTAATTAGGATAATTACAATTTCAGTTAAGTAAATAAATACACTGAAATCATTAGGCGTATTCTACGTCCCTGCAACCCATCAAAATCTCTCTCACGACCCACTTTTGGGTTGCGACCCATAGTTTAAGAATCACTGATATACAAGATCACGAAATTTTTGTAGTGCAAATATCACTCCTAGAGCCTGTAGGTCTCAAGTGCAAAAAATTTTTCTCTGCTCCTTTTGCTTGTCTACTGGCAAATGCGATCGGTTAATATTTTCCACGTTTTATCTTCTAGCATCAATATGGCTCCTAAGCCTTTAAGTGAGGCATCTGTGCAAATTGTGAATGGTTTATTAAAGTTTGGATATTCCAAGCAAGGTGCACATGTAAGTTTATCTTTTAAATCATTAAATGTTATCTTTTGTTCCTCTTCCCCGTGAAATATAGCTTGTTATTTCAGTAGGTGGAATAATGGCTCTGCTAAGTTAGAAAATCCTTGTATAATATCTCTGCAATATCTAGCCTGCTAGTCCTAGAAACTGTCGTACTTCATCCACATATTTGGTTTCAGGGAAATCTCTTACTGCTTATATTTTTTCATCTGAGGTGTGGATGCCCTCCAGCCTATGGCCAAGGAATTTAATTTCTTTAAAGCAAAATTTGCATTTAGGTTGCTTAAATTTTAATTCAGCATTGGCTAACTTGTTTAGGAGTTGGTCTAATTTCTGTAAATGCTCTTCTACTGTTTTTATTGCATTTATAATGTCATCCAGATAAACAAAAATGCCATCACTTAGCATTCCTGATAACACACTATTCATTAACCCCTAACCACCGGGTAGTGTCTATGCATGTCACAATGGGGGTACTACATGGCTGCTGGGTAGCGGCTATACATGCAAATGTCTTCCTGCCACCATTTGAACTGGCCGCCATTTCATCTCGGTACCAAAAGGTCGGGAGGGAGTCCCTCAATAACACACAGGCAAGTCTGTCTGTCCCATGCTTTTGCCAGGTGTGTACAACGATGTCTTCAGGTTCGTATATGTCCAATTCCATCTGCACTGCCTGTAGCCAATTGCATCATTCACCCCTGCCAAGCCTCTTTCCAAGGATACTAGAAAAGTTCTCAGTGATAATGCCATAAGGAATGCCTTGGATGCAACAGTGTCTAGTTTATCTAGTAGTGGAGAAGTTATCACACTGGGAACAAAGCCATAGTCGGCACTGCGGGCTGATGTACAAACACGTCCTGTTTTCGCGCCGAAAATTAGTTTTCTTCCTCATGTCATTACTCATCAGCACATTGACCTACAGACCTGGAGATAATTTCATTCGCAAGAGGTAGAGTTGGTGAGTAAAATGGACTTTAGTTCGTTTCCCTACGTGCTACTCTTTCCACGATAATAAGGTTTGAAAGCAAGCAATTTTCAGTGGTTTCTGGTAAAATGCCCATAGTCAGGTGACGACTGCGTTAAAAATAGCCTGGCATTTGAGGGTTAATTGTTGGAAGGTGCCTGGAGCTGTACAAAGCCTCGTGGGCATTCTGTGGTACTGTATATGGCCACTATTTGTGGAAATATCTGTCTATTTGGGTGATTCCTGATATAACTCTATCAGCTAAGAGCCATTGGGTAAATCGATTGTTGGCAATACATGGTTTTCTGGTCCAATATTTTTAAAGATGTCACGTAACAATGGCAGAAGATAATGATCCGGAATGGTTTCCTGGTTTAGTCTCCAATATTCAGTGACTGTCCTCATTTCATAATTTTGTTTAGGTACAAAGAAAAGTGGTGCATTCCATGGTGACACTGAAGGTTCAATACCCACACTTAACATTTCATCCGCATATTGTTTAGTTAATGTACACAGAGTGTGCAACTCTATATGCTGTCACATAGATAAGTTGTGTGTCAGGTTTTACGTTAATTGTGCACTTATTAAATTCGTACAACCTAATTTTTCACCAGGTAATGCGACTCTCTATCGGTGTTTTTGTAGTAAATCTAATAGGTCATTCTCTACATTAAAATATTCTGAGTGAATCAAATATTTCTTTTTGCACTCTCTGTCTGTCGATTTACTTTTGCTTGATGTTCTGGCCTTTGTTAATTTACATATAGGAGCTGGACAAGTCTCTAAATTGCCTACGCAAGTTCCTTTACTGATCTGCACATCTCCATTCATCAGGTCAACTAGGGAAACACTTGTCTCCCTTTTTTCATTTAACCAGCATAGAACACGCTCTATTGATAGACCTTTCACTCTGCAAGTTTCTTCTAATACAATAACATTGCAATTTTTCAATTTACTTTTTATTGTGACTTTAACGCATGATCTTGGTAGTAAGGTTATGTCATAGTATATGAAAGATGGGAAAGTGATTGTTTGATTTTGGGCCTTGGGTGGGAGACGTGACCTTGGCCGTGAGAGCGTGTATTGGAAGGGTGTGGGTCAGATTTCTCGTTTTCTCTGAGAGTGTAGGCCATACTGTTCGTTTGTTCTTTTGTGCTTGATTGCTCTTGTTACTTTGGATTTTCTACAGTTGTTGGGTGTAATATCTGAAGAAGAAATTTCCTCTATGAATTCATCATCATATTGTATACCATTAAAATGTGGCATCAGTAATATATTTTCTTCTCACATCGTACATAGGCCAAGAAGCATATTTGCTTTAACTGATAAATTCCCTGCTATGTAGAATGTAGTAGTGATTGCTTTGGTAGTCTCAGTAAATTTGATGTCTAACTCTATCATACGTTTTACAGGTATTTTTTTGCCACCTACAGTGTATACAGTAAATCTAAGTGTGGTTTCTCGATAAATGTTACCATTCTTCTATTTCTAAAAAATCATCCTAATTCATTTTGTGTTATCAGATTGAATGCTGAGCTTGAATAAAAAAAATAATGAAATATTTTCATCTTCACAAATAGTGGAAACCAGAATGCTTTCGTTTCCATCAATGATTGCTATCTTTACTCTTGGTTCGTTTGATTGTTTACTTTTATATATTGTTGTTTTTTGTGGTGATGTAGTGTTCCGTCAAACTAAAGGGAGCTACTAATTTTTCCACCATTTTACACTCTGTGGTTCAGTGGCCAACAGTTTAGTGTTTTCTACAGTAGGGTTCAAACTCTTTTGCTTTATTTCTGTCTTCTTTAATTTTGATGTATCACTGAGGTCTCATGTGGCCTGGATTTGCACAGTAATAACATAGTCTATTTCTCGAATTTGACTTATGAGGTGATTTAACATATTTTGGTCTTTCTGCAGCACGATGCCTACTAGGGCTACACCCAAATTTCTGAGCTTGCCTGTTGCTGGGTATATGTGTGCGAGACCTTGAGTTTTGCTGACAGTCTGTCTGTACTCTGGATGAGACTTTCTCTGGTCTTTACTTGGACTAGGTTTATTTATCACTGCAACAGCCTCTGCTACTCTCATACTTGTTTTCTGCTTTGTGATATTTCAGTTACACCAGCCTTATTGCACTGTCATTCTCATACACATAATCTAGTAAATATATTCCTAGACTATAAGGTATCGCTCTTGCGTGTTTTAGAACTCTTTCAGGCAATGTACATAGTGCAGCTATGGTCCATATTTAAGGACGTGTATTGGTGATATATTACCATCACCTCTAACCCATTCTGAATTTTCTATGCTAGATAACAGAGTTCTTTTAATGGTGGCCATGTCAGCTATTATGTCACCCAAATCTGAGTTGGAATTTGTTTCTTTCAGTAGATCTACATATTTTTGTAATTATGGGGTTATACCAACTAAAAAAATTTCCACCTCCAGAGAATTTTCTTAGGAATTCTTTCTTAAACTCATCATATGTTTTAGCTCACAAAGGCTTGTCTAACTTAAACTGCCAGCCAGGCAGTGTTCCTGATTTATCCTAGCTGAAAAAACATCTGATTTTCCTCCTGGTTGGTAAGGTTGCTCCTAACGAAATGTTGTTCACATTTGTCTAACACTGTCTGGATATCTATTCTGTTTTTATCATCATCAGAAAATTTTGTAAGACGTTGTCCTCATGAAAAACATACACTGGTACTGAATTTCTGTAGCGTTGTTGTAAGGAACGTAATGCACTAGAACTTGCTTCTTACTATTATCTGTGTCTGTCCATTTTTGATAGATTTTTCTTGCAACTGTAATATGAAGGTAATTCATGTGTGTTTCCTGACCTGTGTTCTATCTTGTTTAGGTTTCTGATTTAACTATATTACAGTAAGTATGTATGAAAGTTAAAAAATTCTCACTGTCTGACAACTCTGACCACTCTGTCACTCTAGAAATTTTGCTTACCTCTAATGTCAAGTGTAACGCTCAGAATTTTGGTCATCAAAAACTGACACCAGTGTAATTCTGGGAATTTTTAAAGATTATAGCGAAATAGAGTAGCGTGATCTTATGTGAGAATATATGGCTTTATGAGAAATGAGGTAGCGTGATCTTATTAGAGAGGGCGTGAGTAATTAGATATTAATACACTTTGCGGGTCACTCAATCTCGTCTTTACTACTCCTTGGAGGATAGCAAATTTCAAAATCAAAAAGGCTTAACCTAAGATTTACTAAGTATTAAGAACTGAGATACAAATTACTCTTCAAACTGGGAATAGTACCAAATACAATAAGGATCTATATCAACAGAAATACGAATATTCTCAAACTGATTATTCAAAGAACACTTACTCTTTTCAGAAATATGAATCTTCACGAACTAAATTAATATTCAATAATAAGGCTTTACAGTATAACTCCAGAAATATGTATCTTTACACACTAGATTAATATCCCAAGAATACGCATGGATATAGTCCCGTGGTCTCTGACGGACTCATCAGGAAGAAACTTAAAAGATTATCACCAAAGAATATTCTCTGAGATTAAATACACGATAAATGAAGAATCTTATATAAACTGGACACAATAATCCAAAGAACCACTAATCACATGGACCGTAATCAAATGGACAAATGGACCAGCAGATATTCACTTTGATTCTAAAACCTAAAGGAAAGGGGGTGATTTAGTGTATTAGCGGTTAGGCTGTGGCTAGAACGCTCAAATCACTGGGATGCTAGACACGGCCCTCCATAACTCTCGTCTGCAACGATGAAAAGGAGCGATGATCTGAGTTGTTTGGCGCGGCTTCTTGCCTTTTATAAGCATCAAGACAGTATTCGGGAATCGGCTAAAATTTTAACTGATTATATTATTATCGATTCTCTAGGATCTTCAAAGAATACAAAAGATGCGTTTCCACTCAACATACGTAGAAAAGTGACTTACGATGTTCAAATTTTTGTAATAAGCGTATAGGAACTTTAATCATAATGAAGCCAATTAAAAATTCGGACAGTTTTATTACCCTTTGTCAGTTACATGCCTACGTGACTGCAAAAAGGACTCAACGACATAAATTTCGCGCTTCACAAATGACAATATTCAATATCCTTACTTCAGACATTCTCAATCACCACTGCATAGTTCAAAAGAGGAAATCCACCAACTTCGGCAGGTAAATCTCTAGATCAGAGAATACGAAGAAAGACATTCGCGACTATTAATTTCTACTAAAATTTCGCGGTTATACGTCTTTTGCTGGGGGGGAAAGAACAATCCCATTCACATCAATACTTAGTACTATCAATAGCAGTATCATGTTCAGATTATGAATATCCACTAAGACTAGACTTAAATATAGAACTTAACGGTTAAATCATGAGTTATAATACTTAAACTTAAGATTACACTTACAATACTAGCTTATACTAACTTACACTATTACTTAAAATTATGGCACTACAACTCGTCATCATTATTTACTGAGTAATCATCACCGTATTTTGTTCATGTTTCCACCTCTGGATGGTTATTTGTTTCCTGGTTTTGATGTTCTGCTTCTACTTGTATTTCTACTTGTGTAGGGTTATATGTTTCCTTGTGGTGGTGTTCTGTTACTACTTGTGTAGGGCTACTAGGTAGAGCTAATGCATTTTTTTTTTCTTTTTGGCGCTAAGCATGGCGATTTTTTAAACAATGATACCACTCACTAGATAGCATTAAATAATAATCACACTGTACAGTTCTCTTGATCGCTCACTAAATTAAAATGTAAATTATAAAACACTATATATTTATCAGTGTAAAGTGCATATGGTCTTTCACTACAGTTGTGTTGAGAAATATGTTGAAATGAAAGTTATATGATAGGGAAATATATATTTATAAATAAATAAATAAATATATATATATATATATATATATATATATATATATATATATATATATATATATATATATAAAATCAGCCGTTTGAGTATCCACTGCAGGACCGGCCTATCCCGACCGAAGTCGTGACGATACAGCCAATGTAGCTCTACCAAGTGGCTTAGGTTGCCTGGTAGAGATTGTATTTAGGGTGAGAAGTCCTTGTAAGTGTAATTGTAGTGTTGGAGTGGCTTTTGATGTGTGCTTGTAATCTGTGGACCAAATGTAATCGGCCCACGCAAGCCGATTGAGTGCAAGCATACTTTATAGTAAGTGACACTGGTTCAACCACAGCACCCCTTGTGTCCGCCAATGCAGTATGCGGCCGGGTGAACACTCCCAAAGTTTATTACCCTGGGGGGCGTGAACCCTGGTTCACCCATGTATGAAACCCACACTCTACCACTATACCACAGAGGCTTCATATATATATATATATATATATATATATATATATATATATATATATATAACTTAATTTTTGCTAGTACAATCTCTTGATATTACTTTTTAATTGATAAATGAATCAATGTTAATACATTAAATTAGGTATATACAGTATATACATAAGTTAGGTATATTTATAAATACACAGAGAAAGGCCAAATGCAGAGTACAGGACCCAGTTTATTTTCAACGTTTTGCCCACCACGGCTTCTTCATAACACCAGTGGATATATATATATATATTTTTTGGCCTATCGACCATTGGGGCCGAAGCCCCTGGTCATTAACCCCTTAACCGCGGGGCGTCACTTTCGTGACGCTTGGCCACAATGGATCATACCGCGGGGCGTCACTTTTGTGTTTCTGTGTTATTTTGAATTATCCCGGGCTCTCAAGTGGTGGCTTGTATCATCTATCAGTACTGCCAATGTCCAACACTAGTCAGCACTCCAAATCTCATCTGTACTCCCATCCATTGTTGACAATTTAGCGATTTTACCCCCTTCGTGAATCCCCTCCCTACCTGCCCTCCATTACCCTGTCCTCTCACCTCCCACGCCGCGCTGCGCTATGCAAATTTCCCCCAGATTTTTCCACAGATTTCATCCATTGAAATAAGCCCTATGCCCTATACTTATACAAAATACTATATACCAAAAAAAAAACAGGTAAGTGATAGTGTTATACCCCAGAAATTGGCTAATTATCACCTGACAAAACCTCACATGCATTCATTCACTACATTACCACGGTAATTTCCCCTTTGATTTATGCCTTGTAATCGATGTCTGTAATAAAAATATATATTAGAAAGGAAGGGAGAATCCTAATTGTCATTTACATTCACCTGGAACTACCTATTTCTTTATGTATTGCCGAGATTTTCTACCTATAAAAAATTAGCCTGTAAGTTAGCAGCAGTCAGCCTAAAGTGTCATTGTCAACCCTTCCCTTCTCAGATAAGCCGCGGCATTTAGTTCCTTTTCCTCCGCTGTAGAGAAACGATGTCGCACTCGCGCCCCGCCATTCCTGCCGCTTCTGCACCCATTGCAAAGGGCCCTGTGACCTCTACTCCTAAGAAAAGTAGTGAGGCAAGCAGGAAAGGCCTTAGTGACTCTGCAGTGGCACGTGAACTGGCAAAACTGTCCATGATTATGATGGACAGTGACTATGACGATTCGGGTGAATCTTGTGATGAGCCGGGTGAGGTTATTGTGCCAGAAACAGCAACAACGAGTGCTACAGTGTGTGAATCAGTGTCTAGCTCCAAGGGAAAGGAGCCTTTAGTGCAGCAAGGACAGGAATTTGGGAAGGGAGTGAAAAGGCAGCGTGTTAGCCCCAGAACAATGCCCCCACATGACCCAGCCCGCCATGAGTCACGAGTGCATTCACCTCCCCGTTCCCCAAGCCCCACTTCACTCATTTCTTCATCATCGTCGGCTGAGTTATCTCTGGAGTCTTTGTCGTCGGAGTCACCACCAGCATTAACAGTGAAGGCAGGCCGTAGAGGTAGAGGTAAATCAAGGCGAGTGAAAAGTAGCGTAGCTAGTAGGGTAAGGGCTGCTAGTGCTGTACGGCAACCTAGGGTCAGTGCGAGTGACCTTGACCGAGATAAACCTCCCTCACAGCCAACCTCCACCACCACCACCACCACCCGTCCTACACCGCCACGACAGGGAATCCTGGACGCCTTCGCGTGGACGGAAGGGTCAGATTTTGTGCCAGAAAATCTAGTTTTTGATGAGACCTCCTCAGGAGTTCAGCCTGCCTTCACTATGGACGAAAATGCTGAGTGTTTCGACTACCTTTTGGCCTTCCTAGATGACGAAGTCATGCAGCACATATGTGATGAGACCAACAGGTATGAATCACAACGTGCTGCAAGTGGTAGAGGTGCAGCCAAGATGCAACAGTGGTCCATGCTGGGAGTGCAGGAGCTGTATGTGTTCTTTGCCCTCATGCTTCTCATGCCACACTCCAAGAAGCATGAGTTGGAAGAATACTGGTCTATGGACCCCTTACTACCCTCACCCACCTTCAATAAGTACATGGCCAGAGATCGCTTCCAGAACATCATGGGAAACCTGCACTTTGCCGACAACGATGTACCTTCCCAAACCGACCCACTCTGGAAGATCCGGGAGATTCTAAGCAGAATGAAGGATAAGTTTATGTCATTCTTCCACCCCTTTCAGAAGGTTGTCATTGACGAATCCTTAGTTTTGTTCAGAGGACGTCTTTGGTTTGTTCAGTACATTCCAAGCAAACGCCATCGCTTTGGAATTAAGTTCTTTGTACTGTGCGACTGTAAGACGGGGTACATCCTTGACTTCGTCATATATTCAGCCAGCACTGTCGATCTGGATAAAACACACCCCCTTGGCTTCTCAGGCTGTGTAGTGAAACTGCTCCTAGAAAAGTATTTTGGTGGAAATCATGTGCTGTATACAGACAACTACTATACAGCACCGAAACTTGCCAAATACCTTCCTGAGCACGGCATTGGCTCCTGCGGCACTGTGAAAAGTAATCGTGCCCACTTCCCCAAATTCCCAGAGGCGGGAACCTCGCAGCGAGGAGATGTGCACCTACGCAAGTGTGAGAAGATGCTGGCAATACGGTGGCATGACAAGAGGGTCATGCACATGCTCACCACCGTACATAAGGGGGAGATGAGAGACAGTGGGAAGGTCGACTGTAAGACAGGCGAACCTGTGATGAAACCTGATGCTGTGTTGGACTATAATATCAACATGCGGCTGGTGGACCTGTCCGAGATGTTGATTGGTGAGATCGACTGCCTCAGGAAGAATACTAGGTGGTACAGGAAAGTTTTCCTGCATCTGATAGATATGACGGTCCTGAACGCCTTCATCCTGTACAAGATGAAGGTCAAGCCACCCAAGTCCTTCTCCCTGAGGTTGTTCGCCAGGACTTGTGTCCAGCAGCTGATGGAAAGATATGGTAGGGTGACAGCAGCAACTCCAAGGCGCCATCCAGTAACACTTCCCGACCGACTTGAGCAGAGGGCGTATATGGATCGGCACAGACTTGAGCTTATGCCTGACACAGGGAAAAGGAAGGCTGCGATTCGCAGGTGTCAGGTATGTGCGCATACCACCCGCCGCACACCTGAGCATAAACGCACCTCTTGGCAGTGCGCTGAGTGCCAGGTTCCCCTCTGTGTTACCTGCTTCTTCGATTACCACAGCCAGAAGCAGTTCTAACAGTGCAAGTGTGGAAGCAGAATGATTTGGAAATAATGTGTAAATAATGTGTAAATAGCAGGTGAAAGCAATGGATGTTCAGTTCATATGATTGAACAGTGTATTATAGTTTTATCTTACTGAAAGTGACAGTGAATAACATAGTGTAAGTAAAATAGAAGGGTAAATATTGAAAATAGAATAGAAAATGTAAATAGTAATGTAAGTAATTAGTAATATAAGAATATGAGTACAAATAATTTATGTTATAACAGTATTTTACTGAATGAAAAATTGAATGACTTCAGTGACAATAAACTAATACGACTGAAGGAAACTTATGGAGAAAGACTCCAGATATATATAAGTGTGATATAGTAATAGAAATATCAAGTGTGAGGGGTTTTATGAATAATAAATGACAGAGCACCTAGAGCGAACTAGCGCAAGTGCGACGATCAGACGCGCTCGTAATTTCATTGCTTTCACAGTGGTTTTTTTTTGGATATGGATCCCAAACTACTTGAAAATTATAGAATAGTGTTTATAGTGTTTGTATCTGGCTGTGGTAATCATATTACGGGTTGTCGGGAAGTGTAAAGTGGAGACTTCGTTACCCTACTTCAGAGGTCTCCACAAGTCCTACAGTAACCAACGAAGGCTCAACAAACACTCCAGGAGAAAGCTGAAGGTATGTGCCATAAGCATATGTAATTTTATTATTCTAGGACTAATAACTGATTTTTGGCAAATATTTTTTGAGAGTCTGTCGGAGCCTGAATAACCCCGCGGGACACGGAGAACATTGTTAAACAAGAACGCGGTGTAGGGGTTAAGGCCGTGTATATATATATATATATATATATATATATATATATATGTATATACATATAAACATATATACATATATATACAAACATATATATATATATATATATATATATATATATATATATATATATATATATAAACATATATACATATATATACAAATATATATATATATATATATTATATATATATATATATATATATATATATATGTATATATATATATACATTTATACAGTGCTCGTCAGAAGTATTGAGCGCCCTGCATCTCTCCTATGAAACAAACCTTTCAACATTGAAAAAACATATAAATAATGCATTTTATTTACCTTTAGTGCTTCGTAGAGTATCTTTTACTTTCCTTCACGGACCTGAGACGTCTTGGAAGTGAAAGGGTGAGGCTCCCGAGGAGCTGGAGGGGTATTTTGTCCCAGGAGTAACAAATGGCAGCTTCCAGCTTAGGCAGAGAGCTCACGTCCTTCCCTTGGAGACTCTTCTTTACGAGGTACCAGAGGTTTTCAATCGGGTTGAGGTCTGGGCTATTTCCTGGCCAGTCTTTCATGAATGATATCTCGCAGTCACGAAGCCGATTGGTGACCGATTTGGCCTTGTGAGCAGGTGCACCGCCCTGCTGAAACACTCGTGCACCTGTTAGCTCGAAGGAGTCTGGTAGCTCAGCCGTGCATTGATGATGTCGAATATGCGGATCATAATTGGCTGAGCTACTTACATGAGAAAAACTCGTGGTGAGGATGTTAGCAACGTCCACGGGCTCGTCATAGATGGTGTTATGCACCTGCAGGATGGTGACAGGGAAGTATGGGCCTTTATTATCTAATACTCTTATAGTGGACCAGACTTTACTTAATGGTGTTGTACGAGTCACCGTGGACGCAAAAAGGACCGTCAGGAGTCACGTTTGGTCCTTCTTATTATTCTCCTTGCCTCAGCCTGTGCCTGTTTGTATGCAATAAAATTTTCCTCAGTGGGCTGACTATCAAAAATCCTGTATCTCCTATTGTGTTTCCTTAATGCTTGTCGAGAATCTGGCATCCACCAATGTGCTCTATGCTTCGCCTGAACTGTAGAAGTATTGAGAATAGCAGCCTCAGCTGCGTGTAATATGGATTGGGTTAAATTTCCGACCTTAACATCTATGGTTTCCCCAGATATATCTAAATTAGTGATCCTTTAGAAAGATCCCCAATCCGCTTTCTTATAGTTAAATTTTGGAGGTGCAGGGTCCGAAATGATGTCGCGTATATAAGAAAGACAGATGGGTAAATGATAACTTCCCAAGGAGTCGTCATATGGGTCCCACGAGAAATCTTGTGGTATACCAGGGGAGGCCAGAGATAAATCAATGGCCGAAAAGTTACCAGTACGCTCATCTACACGAGTTGCTCTACCATCATTCAGAAGACAGAGGTTGGACTGTAGTATTAGGTCGGCTATTTGCTCCCCATGACCATCAATCCTCAAGCTACCCTACTGATAGTGATGGGCGTTAAAATCGCCTAACATTAACATATTTCCAGGCAGATGTTCAAATAGTGAATTTAAAGCATCACTATCAATGAGGCCATGTGGGGGACAGTACAGAGAACAAATAGACAGATCTGCGTTATTGAATTTTACTCTGCACACGACAGCTTCCAGAGTAGAATTTAGAATCACTTCCGTTTGTAGGTGTGATTTGTGTATGTATATGGCAACTCCGTGACCTTCATATCTTCTATACGAATGGTAGTGTTGGAACTGTGGAGGATCAGGATGATCCTCCAGGAGCGCCTCCTGTAAACAAACAATGTCTGGCCTGTGTATTGAAAGCAAGATTGCTATATATTTTGTAACTTATTCCCAACACCTATACAACTCCACTGTAATATAGTGAAAGCAACGGTTTAAGATTTACGTTGGGGGCCAGTGTGCTTAGGCTTTTTTTGCCGCCCGCCAGAAGGCGAGTGACTACCGAAGGACCTATCCCGGTGCTTGCTTACAGAAACCTCCTTATTTTCATCAATAACGAGGGTCCCAGATTCCACAGAGGAAGAGGTACCCTTTCTCTCCCTTGGTGGGCCAGGAGCAGGAAGAACATGAGGTCGTGACTTTGCAAGGGTGGTCATATTACTCTTACTAGAGTTGTCAGGCTTCGGTTTAGGCTTGACTGACTGAGAGGCAGCAGCAGCCTGAGAGTAGGAAGTTGTAGCAGGGGTGTCAGTTTGAGAGGTGGATTGGACAGGAGGTTGAGATGGAGAGGTAGAATGTGTGACAAGAGAAACCGGTTCAGGGTCAGTCTGTGTTGCAGCAGAGCACATCACGGGACAGGACATCACCACCGAAGCATAGGACCTATTCGGCATAGGAGTTGCATGCAACTCCTTCATCTTTTTCCTTGCTTCGTAGTAGGAGATACCCTCAGTCGCCTTCACTGTGCAGACCTCTTTCTCCTCCTTCCACCTGGGACAATCCCTAGAGGAAGTGGAGTGAGCACCCTTACAGTGAAAGCAACAGATAGTCTCTGATGTGCACTGCTCAGCATCGTGACCCTGTGCTGCACATTTGCCACACACTGAATGTGAAGCCTGACAAGTTTTAGCACCGTGCCCATATAGTTGACACATCAAACAACAGAGTGGGTTTGGGGAATATGGTCTTACATTAACAATTTCGTAGCCAACTTTGACATGTGCCGGGAGTGAAACTGTGCCGAAAGTCGAAACAATAGTGGCTGTCTTCGTCCTCATGCCTTCGGAAAATCTAGTTATAAACCGGGCATCAATGACATCTTGCTGAGCAAGTTCCTCTATGATATCTTCCTCACTCATCACCATGAGATCCCTGCAAGTGATAACCCCCTTGCAGGATGAAGAGAGAACCTGTATTTTTACACAGGAAAAATCATCAGAGAAATTACCAGTATGCCGGGAATCGAACCCGGGACTCTCAGGTGAGAGCCAGGCAGCATACCACTACAACACGACCAGGTAAAAGTTAACTCACGTTGTCACAATCTTGTAACCAACGTCCCTCCGCCCCTCACTGTGGGCCTGAAGAGGGTGAGTTAACCCCCTGGCACTCGGGCAAGTAGATTATTTTAATCTATCCCAAGCACTTACGGCAAGTCAGAATGAAGAGAGAACCTGTGACCCATTGCAGGAATTCATGGAAGTTAGGATCTTGGCCTCGACACCATAGCAATGAAACTTGCGCAGCTTCAGCAAGTCCTTAACTTGGGAGGAATTACAGGTCTTGACAAGGAGGTCTCCATTCGCAAGTTTTTTAACTTGTTCCACCTCCCCAGCACAGCCATCAATAACCTTCTTGATCATGAAGGGACTGAGGCCGCTCAAGGGAGTGGAACCTAGAGCATGGACGATCACAAACTCCACATTATTTCCATTAATGTCTCGAGGCAAACGGAGTCTGGGGCCGTTCTGTCTGGGGGCTGTCAGTCAGTGTACTCGTACCAGTGGAGGGTGGGTCAGGACCACCTCCCCCCCTGAGGGGGGGGGAGGTGGAAAGGTCGTCCGCCATAGAGGCCACTTCCCCCTAATGGGGAAAGTGGGAAGGAGGAACGAAAATAAGCAAAGGACAAATAACCCTGGACAGAACACATATGTCTGAGGTTGCCCTCTCAAACCACTTCAGGGAGGCCCGACCGTGTCGATTCATGCCCCAGAGCGATCAGTGGGGGGGACCCTCCGTGGGCGAGTCAGCAAAGGTAAACTCAGAGAAAGACACAAACAACTATTGTATCTAGAAACAGGGAGGGGAGGAAAATGAGTACTAGCTAGCCTAACTTTATTTAAAAAAAAAAGCCCTAGTGGCGAAAAAAAAAAAAAAAAAAAAAAACTAATGCCGGTGAGGCAGCCCTATAGCTACAGGAGAGCTCAGAAAACACGTCCTTACTCTCCGCAACAATGCATCAAAAGTCCACCGGTGGATTTTTTTTTTTCTGGCCTATTGACCACTGAGGCCAAAGCCCCTGGTCATTAAGGCCGTATATACTGTATATATATATATATATATATATATATATATATATATATATATATATATATACACACACACACACACACACACACACACTTCCATGCATATATAGATACACACACACACACACACACACACTTCAATGCATATATAGACACACTTTCATGCAGACGTACATATATATATATAATAATTTTTTATTTTATTTATTATTTATTTTTTATTTTTTTCTTGGTTTTATATTTTCTAGACCTTATAAAGAAAAACCTAATCTAGAGACCCTAAAACGAATCACCTGACAGACATATCGCTAACCTCTACTAAATCCTACAGAGACAAATAGCTAGACCTACACTAATGGTAAAAATACCTCGACTAACAGAATACCATCGACTGCAGATATGTAATGCCTTTCTACATTACATACCTGCACTCATCACTTGCTGACTCTCAGTCGAGGCACACCTAATATAGGGGACATCAATATATGAAAGGGAACCAGACGGGTCAGGAACAGTTCCATATACGACAGCTGTCGGCCCTAATTAGAACAACTTTATCAAGATGGTATAATGGATTTACCTAATATGTACAAAAAGTGAAGAACCTCGCCTAACAGACCACCATCGACTGCAAATACCCAATACCTTTCTATATTGCACAATTGCACTCATCAGCTGGTGACTATCAGTCGAGGAACGGGGTTTAATGTAGGGGACATCAATATTAGAAATAGATCAGTGGGAGGAGGAACTATTTCAAATATGTTAACTGTCAACCCTAATTAATAGTACAATATATGCATATTTACAATCGATAAAAAGCAAAACCATATAGTAAAAAAATCACATTACTCTGATCAGTCCGGTCTCTCTCAAGAAAGCCATCAATTTATCAGGCATAACATTGTCCCCATCACCCAGGATGGTGGAAAGGGTGAAGAGGACATCTGCTGCGCTGCAGTAACTTATAAGTGGAGCGCGTTCATGAATAAATTGCTGACAACGCAGGATGATATGACTGATAGATAACACCGCATCACAGACGTCACAGTGCGATGGGAATCGTCTTTCCATATAAGGTTTCATGTGCGTTATCATGGTGGCATTAAGCCGTAATCGAGCCAACACTTTTTCTTCCAGGCGACTGAGATGGTTGGCAGTGTCCCAGTCGCTCAGGTACGGCTTACACGTTCGAATATTTAGTCTGGTCCACTGACCTTGCCACAGAAGATTTATTGATATCTTTCCAAGGGAGAGACTCGACCGTAGATCACGAGGAACGTCCCAAGTCTCCTCGAGCTTTACAGCCGACTTTGCAAGTAAGTCAGCCTGCTCATTGCTGTAGATATGACAATGACCAGGCACCTAGATCAGCGTGAATGACTTGTTGCATGAATGCAACTTATTAACGATGCGGCCCTGGATCTCGTGAGAGTCCGTAGTACAAGATGCAATTGCCTGAAGCGCTGATTTTGAATCTGAAAATATGACAAACGAGTCATGCCTAGAATTGAGAGCATAGTCTATGGCTTTGTCAATAGCAAAAAGTTCGGAGGTAAACACAGATGTATGAGTCGGCAACCGATACCTGAGGGCACATTTGGTCGACAATACACTTGCACCCACACATTCACTCGACTTGGAACCGTCGGTGTACAATTGGTGGGAACCCAAGTGACGCACAATGATGTTACGAAACAGGTCGTGGACCTCCGCCTCCAACGCCTTGGCCTTTGGTGCTGGGAGCCACAATACATCAAGAGTGAAGCCAGGTGGCTTCCAAGGCGTTATATTTTTTATCACCAACTTGTCACAGTCACTGAGGTCCACACCAAGCTCCTGATTTAGTAAGTGGAGGCGAACGGCAAGTGGCCGACGCATCCCCTGCAGAAGGTGGTGGTATTGACACAGGGGGTTACAGGCCACATTGCCGATATTACTTTTCCTAAGTGTTCGTAGTCCATAGGACCAGGCCAGTTGGTCGTGACGAATACGGAGGGGAGGCACATTCGCCTGCACTTCCATATGAGCTACATGGGTACACCAGACGGCTCCAAGACACATTCACAAACATTTATTCTGCAACTTATCCAATCCTTTCAGCGTGGCATCGGATGCCGAGCCATACACCTGTGCGCCATAGTCTAGCTTCGATCAAATAAGGAACTTATACACCATTAATAAAGATTTTCTGTCGGCACCCCATGTTTTTACGATTTGTAACATACCTAACTTGAGCTTAACTTTGGATAATCAGGTGATACCTTTTCAAAATTGTGTAAAGTTTTTGGGAATCCATTTTGATCATCGGATGAACTTCAAAATTCATGTTAATAATTTGCTTGCTCGTTGTGATAAATCAGTAAATGTCCTCAAGTACCTAGCGGGTACTACGTGGGGTGCCAACAGAAAATCTTTATTAATGGTGTATAAGTCCCTTATTCGATCAAAGCTAGACTATGGTGCACAGGTGTATGGCTTGGTATCCGATGCCACGCTGAAAGGATTGGATGTTGTTACATAGCCTGTGATTTCATCATCCTTTGTGTAATTCTAACGTACAGTGTGCTGCCTGTTTGATCACGAACGTGTTCTGCCTCAGTCCCCCCCTTCTACCGTTATAGTAGAGTAAGTCGTCCTTTCTGTTGTTTAGAGCGGGATTGTCAACTCTTTGTCCCCATGGCTTTATTTGCGCGTCCTTCTTACAAGTTGTATCAAGCTCTGCCGGCCCCTATATAATGAGCTCAGTCTCTACATTAATTGCCACTTAGATCTGCTCCTCATTTTGTTCACATCTCTGTCCTCCCCTGTACAGTTATTATTATTATTGAGTGCTCAGGAAGTCTCCAACCATTTAGCAGCTGTGTAATTTGAGTATAAGTGTTATTGCATTTTGTTCTTGTACTGTATAGCATGAGTTTAATTTGTAGGCCTAGTGAAGTTCTTCTAATTCATGTAGGGTTCTTATTGTCAGCCATCATTAATAATAGTTTGTATCTGTAATAATTTATCTTGCATTAACTGAGCATTACCCAGTGTATTCTCATTTTATCAGGGCTGACTTAGATAAATTTACTCTTGCTAATTTCGTGTTAATAGAGGCTATTGCAGTTAACCATATATTTAACCTGTTTTTGCCATTACATTATCCTTATGAGTCCTGAATGTTTAGTTGTTAGTTTGAGCATTAAACTTTAACTTGTAATTTTACCTAACTCTTTTGTTTTGAACCTGGAACTTTGTGGGACAGTGGTGATTTTGGTGTTCTCGCTTGAAGTGTTCATTATCTCTCTCTGTTCCGTAACATAAGTTTGGCGACCTCTTATCAGGATATTCAGGATATTATCATTAGGATATTGCTCGATATTTTGTGAATGTGATTTATCCATGATGTCTACTATTACTACTCTTGATGAAGCCAAAGATTTTTTGTCAAATGTGCAAACAGTGTGTGATGTAGAAAACAGAACAAAGAATGAACTTAAGCTTGTTGCTTAGCAATTGGGAATTGCTGTTCGCTCTCATCATTCTAAAGATCAAATTGTTGACATGATTAATGAAAACTTGTTTAATGTAACTCCTCCAGATGAGCAAACGCCGATTGAAATAGCTAAGTTACAGCTAGCCCTGCAGGAGGTTCGTGCTAAGGAGGCTGAGTTTCAGGCAAATGCTAAGGAGGCTGAGTCTCAGGCTCGTATTCAGGAGGCACAGGCACAGGCTCAGGCACAAATTGAACTAGCTAGGATTCAGGCAGACCATCAGTATCGCATGAAACAAGGTGGAACTGGATCATCTAGCTCTGATGATTTTGATGTGGCTAAAAATGTTAAACTTGTTCCTCCTTTTAATGAATCTGATTTAACAAAGTACAGTATATTCAGTTGTTTGAGAGGGTAGCTACAGGTTTTAATTGTCCCAAAAAGTATTGGCCAGTACTAATTCAAACTGTTCTCACCGGTAAAGCTCAAGTAACTTATGCATCTTTGCCTCATGATCAATCTGATAATTATGATGTAGTTAAGAGCTTGATTCTTAAGGCCTATGAGCTTGTTCCTGAAGCCTATAGAGTAAAATTTAGGACAACTTACAAGCAAGATAAGCAATCCCATGTTGAGTATGCAAAAATCAAAGAAGATCTGTTAGAGCAGTGGTTAAATTCTAAGAATGTGGATTCTGATTTTGGTAAATTTAAGCAGATGATTTTGCTGGAGGACTTCAAAAGGTGTATTAACAATGATGTAAGCCTATATCCTGATGAGAAAAGAATAGATAATTTGTCTGATGCTGCAGTTTTAGCTGATGAATATGTTCTCACTCACAAGAGATATTCTAAAGAAAAAGGGAAAGCTGAGAGTAAGTACGTTGCCTCTACCCAGAGTACAGGTAACAGGAAAGAGAATAAAGATGATGTTTCTCAGGAAGTAAATACCAGCTTCACCTCTAGATTTCAGAAAAGTAAATGTACTTATTGTAGTAAGCTTGGTCATACTACGGAGAAATGTTTCAGGAGACAGCGTGATGTGAACAAAAAGGAGTCTTTAAATATTCAGTCAATTGGTCTAGTGTCCACTCTTGAGAGTTCCCAGAATTCTTTAACTGAGTTAACTGAACCTGCTTTGAGGGGTAACTTAAATTCTCATGATGGAGCTCTTCTTTTGAGCAGTAACGTGGGTGACACTCTCAAGAGTTCATGTGCTAATTTCCTGTCTGATGGTTTTGTCAGTCCTCTGGACAGTAATGACAGGAAATCAGTTAAAATATATCGTGATACAGGTGCTTGCCAATCCCTTATGCTGACCAGTGTTCTAGGCTCTAATGTTAATTCCTCTGATGAAACTGTAATCTTACAAGGTGTAGGGAATAATTACTTCTCTGTCCCTCTGTGCGGAGTGAATTTAGAGTCTGGTTTTGTTAATGGTTCCGTTATGGTTGGGTTGGTTGAGACACTCCCAATGTCAGGTGTAACTTTCTTACTTGGAAATGATATTGGTGGAAGTCAAGTGTGTCCAGCTCCTCAGTTGTCTAGCGAGCCAGTGGCTGCGGCCCGGGATTGTGATGTCCCTGATGTGTTACCTGCATGTGCTGTACTAGGGCTAAGTCTAAAGTTACTGGTGATTTAGAGGATAATGATGATGATGATGTTATCCTAGCTGACACTTTTCTTGCTAATTTGGACCACTCACCAGATGAGGCAGTACCCCATAGTGTTGATAATTTGTCTCATCAAGAGTTGGTTGAGTTGCAGGTTGCTGACCCTGAGTTGAAAGGTCTAGCTAACTCTGCTTGCAGTGAGGAAGAGTCAGCTGGTGCTTCTGCTTGTTATTATGTAAAGTCAGGAGTACTTATGAGCAAGTGGAGACCCCCAACAGCATCAGCCGACTGTGAATGGGAGGTTGTACATCAAGTTGTCATCCCTCGTGTTTGTAGGCAGGATATCATTAGAGTGGCTCATGATTCCAGTTTGGCAGGACACCTTGGAGTGAGGAAGACTGTGGCACGCATTTTGAAACACTTCTACTGGCCAGGTATCTTCAGGGATGTTTCCTGGTATTGTAAGTCTTGTCACACCTGTCAAGTTGTGGGGAAGTGTAATCAGACCGAAAAGGTTGCACCTCTAGTTCCCATTCCTCCTTTTCAGGCGCCTTTCACCCGTGTGTTGGTGGACATTGTGGGCCCTCTTCCTAAGACTTCTTCAGGATTTTCTTATGTGTTGACCCTGATTGATATGGCTACTCGTTATCCTGAAGCCATTCCACTTAGAAATATCTCAGCAAAGAACGTGGTTAAGGAAATGCTAGGGTTCTTCACAAAGTTTGGTCTGCCCAAGGAGGTACAGTCAGACCGGGGAAGTAATTTCATGTCAAATGTTTTCAAGCAGTCTCTGAAAGAGTTGGGCATCACCCAGATCACGTCTTCAGCTTACCATCCCCAGACCCAAGGAGCATTGGAGAGATATCATCAAACACTCAAATCGATGCTCAAGAAATACTGTTTGGAACATCAGAAAGACTGGGATAAAGGTCTTCCATTCGTTGTGTTTGCCGCAAGAGAATCTCCAAATGAATCACTGGGCTTCTCACCTTTTGAACTACTGTTTGGCCATGAAGTAAGAGGACCCCTTAAGCTACTCAAGGAATGCTGGCTGTCGGAGGAAGATGACGTCAACCTGCTGGAGTATGTGATGAAGTTCAAAGAACGGCTGTCCACTGCTTTACAGCTGGCGAGAGAGAATTTAGGAGCTGCTCAGGAGAAGATGAAGACTTGGTATGATAAGAAGTCCAGGTTACGCCACTTTCAGCCAGGAGATCAGGTTTTGATTCTGCTACCGGTTCATGGGCAACCTCTTCAACCAAGTTTAGTGGTCCTTATTTCGTGGAGAAGAAACTCAGTGATGTCAACTATGTCATCGCCACACCAGATCGTAGAAAGAACAAGCAACTATGTCACATCAACATGCTAAAGTTATATCACAGGCGGGACGAAAATAATCCAGTCTGCACTGTAGCTGTTCCACCCGAGTCTGCAAGTGAAGCTCTCCCATGCAGTATGAGCCTGAGTGATAGTTTGGGGAAGAATCCTGATATCATGAATGATCTCCAGACTAAGCTTTCTCATCTACCTCCCGAGGAAAGGCAGGAGTTTTCGGCATTACTGCAAGAGTACTCGCAAGTGTTCCGTGCCACTCCAGGAAGAACTACTGTGTTGATGCATGATGTCGATGTTGGAGGCGCAAAGCCAATTACACTGCCTCCTTACCGTGTGAACCCAGTGAAAGTTCCTCTCATCCAGAAGGAGCTTGGCTACCTGTTGGACCACAAGATGATTGAGCCCTGTCAGAGCGAGTGGAGTTCTCCTGTCACTCTAGTCCCTAAGCCAGGTGGGTCACAGCGGCTTTGCATTGACTACAGACGTGTTAATCAGATAACCAAAACAGACACTTACCCTCTCCCTCGTGTTGAAGATTGCATAGACAAGATCGTAAAGGCTAGGTACATAAGTAAGTTTGATTTGTTAAAGGGATACTGGCAAGTACCTATGACTGAAGTGCTAGGGAGATCTCATGTTTTGTAACACTAGGAAAGGCTTTTGCATGTTCAGTAATGCCATATGGTATGAAGAATGCACCAGCCACATTTCAGAAGCTCATGAATGTTGTAACGGAGGGTTTGGCAGGGTGTGTTGTTTATATTGATGATGTATTAATCTTCAGTGACAACTGGAAAGATCACCTATGCCTTGTCAGTAAATTTCTTGAGCGTTTGGTTCATGCTAATCTTGTAGCTAATTTGTCAAAGTGTGAGTTTGGTCAAGCTAAAGTTCAGTACCTTGGGTATATAATTGGTGATGGACATGTTGCACCAGCAGGAGCTAAGGTTCAGGTTATAAGTGACCTTCCCAGACCTAAAAGTAGGAAAGCGCTACAAAGATTTTTGGGAATGGTAGGTTATTACAGGAGATTAGCATGAACCAAACGCTCAAGAAATTTACTGACATGGCATAGGTGATCTTTCCAGTTGTCACTGAAGATTAATACATCATCAATATAAACAACACACCCTGCCAAACCCTCCGTTACAACATTCATGAGCTTCTGAAATGTGGCTGGTGCATTCTTCATACCATATGGCATTACTGAACATGCAAAAGCCTTTCCTAGTGTTACAAAACATGAGATCTCCCTAGCACGTTCAGTCATAGGTACTTGCCAGTATCCCTTTAACAAATCAAACTTACTTATGTACCTAGCCTTTACGATCTTGTCTATGCAATCTTCTACACGAGGGAGAGGGTAAGTGTCTGTTTTGGTTATCTGATTAACACGTCTGTAGTCAATGCAAAGCCGCTGTGACCCACCTGGCTTAGGGACTAGAGTGACAGGAGAACTCCACTCGCTCTGACAAGGCTCAATCATCTTGTGGTCCAACAGGTAGCCAAGCTCCTTCTGGATGAGAGGAACTTTCACTGGGTTCACACGGTAAGGAGGCAGTTTAATTGGCTTTGCGCCTCCAACATCAACATCATGCATCAACACAGTAGTTCTTCCTGGAGTGGCACGGAACACTTGCGGGTACTCTTGTAGTAATGCCGAAAACTCCTGCCTTTCCTCGGGAGGTAGATGAGAAAGCTTAGTCTGGAGATCATTCATGATATCAGGATTCTTCCCCAAACTATCACTCAGGCTCATACTGCATGGGAGAGCTTCACTTGCAGACTCGGGTGGAACAGCTACAGTGCAGACTGGATTATTTTCGTCCCGCCTGTGATATAACTTTAGCATGTTGATGTGACATAGTTGCTTGTTCTTTCTACGATCTGGTGTGGCGATGACATAGTTGACATCACTGAGTTTCTTCTCCACGAAATAAGGACCACTAAACTTGGCTTGAAGAGGTTGCCCATGAACCGGTAGCAGAATCAAAACCTGATCTCCTGGCTGAAAGTGGCGTAACCTGGACTTCTTATCATACCAAGTCTTCATCTTCTCCTGAGCAGCTCCTAAATTCTCTCTCGCCAGCTGTAAAGCAGTGGACAGCCGTTCTTTGAACTTCATCACATACTCCAGCAGGTTGACGTCATCTTCCTCCGACAGCCAGCATTCCTTGAGTAGCTTAAGGGGTCCTCTTACTTCATGGCCAAACAGTAGTTCAAAAGGTGAGAAGCCCAGTGATTCATTTGGAGATTCTCTTGCGGCAAACACAACGAATGGAAGACCTTTATCCCAGTCTTTCTGATGTTCCAAACAGTATTTCTTGAGCATCGATTTGAGTGTTTGATGATATCTCTCCAACGCTCCTTGGGTCTGGGGATGGTAAGCTGAAGACGTGATCTGGGTGATGCCCAACTCTTTCAGAGACTGCTTGAAAACATTTGACATGAAATTACTTCCCCGGTCTGACTGTACCTCCTTGGGCAGACCAAACTTTGTGAAGAACCCTAGCATTTCCTTAACCACGTTCTTTGCTGAGATATTTCTAAGTGGAATGGCTTCAGGATAACGAGTAGCCATATCAATCAGGGTCAACACATAAGAAAATCCTGAAGAAGTCTTAGGAAGAGGGCCCACAATATCCACCAACACACGGGTGAAAGGCGCCTGAAAAGGAGGAATGGGAACTAGAGGTGCAACCTTTTCGGTCTGATTACACTTCCCCACAACTTGACAGGTGTGACAAGACTTACAATACCAGGAAACATCCCTGAAGATACCTGGCCAGTAGAAGTGTTTCAAAATGCGTGCCACAGTCTTCCTCACTCCAAGGTGTCCTGCCAAACTGGAATCATGAGCCACTCTAATGATATCCTGCCTACAAACACGAGGGATGACAACTTGATGTACAACCTCCCATTCACAGTCGGCTGATGCTGTTGGGGGTCTGCACTTGCTCATAAGTACTCCTGACTTTACATAATAACAAGTAGAAGCACCAGCTGACTCTTCCTCACTGCAAGCAGAGTTAACTAGACCTTTCAACTCAGGGTCAGCAACCTGCAACTCAACCAACTCTTGATGAGACAAATTATCAACACTATGGGGTACTGCCTCATCTGGTGAGTGGTCCAAATTAGCAAGAAAAGTGTCAGCTAGGATAACATCATCATCATCATCATTATCCTCTAAATCACCAGTAACTTTAGACTTAGCCCTAGTGACAGCACATGCAGGTAACACATCAGGGACATCACAATCCCGGGCCGCAGCCACTGGCTCGCTAGACAACTGAGGAGCTGGACACACTTGACTTCCACCAATATCATTTCCAAGTAAGAAAGTTACACCTGACATTGGGAGTGTCTCAACCAACCCAACCATAACGGAACCATTAACAAAACCAGACTCTAAATTCACTCCGCACAGAGGGACAGAGAAGTAATTATTCCCTACACCTTGTAAGATTACAGTTTCATCAGAGGAATTAACATTAGAGCCTAGAACACTGGTCAGCATAAGGGATTGGCAAGCACCTGTATCACGATATATTTTAACTGATTTCCTGTCATTACTGTCCAGAGGACTGACAAAACCATCAGACAGGAAATTAGCACATGAACTCTTGAGAGTGTCACCCACGTTACTGCTCAAAAGAAGAGCTCCATCATGAGAATTTAAGTTACCCCTCAAAGCAGGTTCAGTTAACTCAGTTAAAGAATTCTGGGAACTCTCAAGAGTGGACACTAGACCAATTGACTGAATATTTAAAGACTCCTTTTTGTTCACATCACGCTGTCTCCTGAAACATTTCTCCGTAGTATGACCAAGCTTACTACAATAAGTACATTTACTTTTCTGAAATCTAGAGGTGAAGCTGGTATTTACTTCCTGAGAAACATCATCTTTATTCTCTTTCCTGTTACCTGTACTCTGGGTAGAGGCAACGTACTTACTCTCAGCTTTCCCTTTTTCTTTAGAATATCTCTTGTGAGTGAGAACATATTCATCAGCTAAAACTGCAGCATCAGACAAATTATCTATTCTTTTCTCATCAGGATATAGGCTTACATCATTGTTAATACACCTTTTGAAGTCCTCCAGCAAAATCATCTGCTTAAATTTACCAAAATCAGAATCCACATTCTTAGAATTTAACCACTGCTCTAACAGATCTTCTTTGATTTTTGCATACTCAACATGGGATTGCTTATCTTGCTTGTAAGTTGTCCTAAATTTTACTCTATAGGCTTCAGGAACAAGCTCATAGGCCTTAAGAATCAAGCTCTTAACTACATCATAATTATCAGATTGATCATGAGGCAAAGATGCATAAGTTACTTGAGCTTTACCGGTGAGAACAGTTTGAATTAGTACTGGCCAATACTTTTTGGGACAATTAAAACCTGTAGCTACCCTCTCAAACAACTGAATATACTGTACTTTGTTAAATCAGATTCATTAAAAGAAGGAACAAGTTTAACATTTTTAGCCACATCAAAATCATCAGAGCTAGATGATC
Source organism: Coenobita brevimanus (assembly GCF_032717465.1). NCBI lineage: Eukaryota > Metazoa > Arthropoda > Malacostraca > Decapoda > Coenobitidae > Coenobita > Coenobita brevimanus. The sequence continues at coordinate 10,591,739 of NC_137064.1, forward strand.
CAGTTCCACCTTGTTTCATGCGATACTGATGGTCTGCCTGAATCCTAGCTAGTTCAATTTGTGCCTGAGCCTGTGCCTGTGCCTCCTGAATACGAGCCTGAGACTCAGCCTCCTTAGCATTTGCCTGAAACTCAGCCTCCTTAGCACGAACCTCCTGCAGGGCTAGCTGTAACTTAGCTATTTCAATCGGCGTTTGCTCATCTGGAGGAGTTACATTAAACAAGTTTTCATTAATCATGTCAACAATTTGATCTTTAGAATGATGAGAGCGAACAGCAATTCCCAATTGCTGAGCAACAAGCTTAAGTTCATTCTTTGTTCTGTTTTCTACATCACACACTGTTTGCACATTTGACAAAAAATCTTTGGCTTCATCAAGAGTAGTAATAGTAGACATCATGGATAAATCACATTCACAAAATATCGAGCAATATCCTAATGATAATATCCTGAATATCCTGATAAGAGGTCGCCAAATTTATGTTACGGAACAGAGAGAGATAATGAACACTTCAAGCGAGAACACCAAAATCACCACTGTCCCACAAAGTTCCAGGTTCAAAACAAAAGAGTTAGGTAAAATTACAAGTTAAAGTTTAATTCTCAAACTAACAACTAAACATTCAGGACTCATAAGGATAATGTAATGGCAAAAACAGGTTAAATATATGGTTAACTGCAATAGCCTCTATTAACACGAAATTAGCAAGAGTAAATTTATCTAAGTCAGCCCTGATAAAATGAGAATACACTGGGTAATGCTCAGTTAATGCAAGATAAATTATTACAGATACAAACTATTATTAATGATGGCTGACAATAAGAACCCTACATGAATTAGAAGAACTTCACTAGGCCTACAAATTAAACTCATGCTATACAGTACAAGAACAAAATGCAATAACACTTATACTCAAATTACACAGCTGCTAGATGGTTGGAGACTTCCTGAGCACTCAATAATAATAATAACTGTACAGGGGAGGACAGAGATGTGAACAAAATGAGGAGCAGATCTAAGTGGCAATTAATGTAGAGACTGAGCTCATTATATAGGGGCCGGCAGAGCTTGATACAACTTGTAAGAAGGACGCGCAAATAAAGCCATGGGGACAAAGAGTTGACAATCCCGCTCTAAACAACAGAAAGGACGACTTACTCTACTATAACGGTAGAAGGGGGGGACTGAGGCAGAACATGCTCGTGATCAAACAGGCAGCACACTGTACGTTAGAATTACACAAAGGATGATGAAATCACAGGCTATGTAACAACATCCAATCCTTTCAGCGTGGCATCGGATGCCAAGCCATACACCTGTGCACCATAGTCTAGCTTTGATCGAATAAGGGACTTATACACCATTAATAAAGATTTTCTGTTGGCACCCCACGTAGTACCCGCTAGGTACTTGAGGACATTTACTGATTTATCACAACGAGTAAGCAAATTATTAACATGAATTTTGAAGTTCATCCGATGATCAAAATGGATTCCCAAAAACTTTACACAATTTTGAAAAGGTATCACCTGATTATCCAAAGTTAAGCTCAAGTTAGGTATGTTACAAATCGTAAAAACTACAGCGGCACACTTAGGGATGGAAAACTTAAATCCCCACTGCAAGGCCCATTGGTGGATGGAGTCAAGGGTCGGTTGAATCCGCCCAGCCGAAAATTGTGCAATATGGGAAGAGTGCCATATTGCACAATCGTCAGCATAAAGCGAGTATTTAAGATTCCTGGGATGGGAGCTGATTACAGAATATCATTGATCATATTACTAAATAAAGTAGGACTAAGCACACTTCCCTGCGGCACCCCGTTTTCCAGGATAAATGTATCCAATGTTACATTATGGGGCAATTTGACAGAGAACGTCCTGTCCCTTAAGAAATTTGAAATAAAAATTGGCAAATTTCCTCTTAAACCATAAGCACTGAGCTTCATTAGTATACCGTGTCACCATGTCATGTCATAGGCCTTCTGGATGTCCAAGAACACCCCTATCATGAATTCTTTATTGGGAAATGCCTCTGCAATACAATGCTCCAAATTCATTAAATGATATAGTGAACTTCTGTATTTACGGAAGCCACATTGTTGATCATTTAACAAATTCTTCGACTCTAATATAAAAAGAAGCCTATTATTAACCATTCGTTCCATGACCTTACATATACAAGAAGTCAACACAATAAGACGATTGAAGTGGGATTCATAAGACGACCAGCCTCTTTGGGTATCGGTATGACGTGCGCAAAGTGCCATGAGTCTGGGAACGTTCAAGACGCCCAAATCTCACTGTACGATGCTAACATCTTAATCAGGTTGTCCTGATTAAGATGCTGGATCATACCGTATGTGATGGTGCCTGGGCTAGAGCTTGTGTCTTTACAGGATTGAAGGGCAAGGAGCAGTTCATCTAGCGTGATCTCTTGGTTGTACGGGGAGTCTACATCTTCTGAGGCAAGGTCTATAAACTGTAGCTCAGCCGTGCGTTTATGATGTTGGAAACGCTGGTCATAATTGGCTGAGCTACTTACATGGGAAAAACTCGTGGCGAGGATGTTAGCAACGTCCACGGGCTAGTCATAGATGGTGTTGTTCACCTGCAGTGTGGTCACAGGGACGTATGGGCCATTATTATTTAATATTCTTATAGTGGATCAGACTTTACTTAATGGTGTTGTACGAGTCACCGTGGACATAAAGGACCGCCAGGAGTCACATTTGGCTCTTCTTATTATTCTCCTTGCCTCAGCCCGTGCCTGTTTGTATGGAATAAAATTTTCCATAGTGGACTGACTATCAAAAATCCTGTATCTCCTATTGCGTTTCCTTAATTCTTGTCGGCAATCCGGCGTCCACCAATGTGCTCTATGCTTCGCATGAACTGTAGAAGTCTTGGGAATAGCAGCCTCAGCTGCGTGTAATATGGATTGGGTTATATTTTCGACCTTAACATCTATGGTCTCCCCAGATATATCTAAATTGGCGATCCTCGAGAAGGATCCCGAATCTGCTTTCTTATAGTTAAATTTTGGAGGTGGAGGGTCTGAAACAATGTCACGTGTATAAGAAAGACAGATGGGTAAATGATCACTTCCCAAGGAGTCGTCGTAAGCGTCCCATGAGAAATCTTGATGTATACCAGGGGAGGCCAAAGATAAGTCAATGGCCGAAAAGTTACCTGTACGATCATCTACACGAGTCGCTCTACCATCGTTCAGAAGACAGAGGTTGGACTGTAGTATTAGGTCGGCTACTTGCTCCCCACGACCATCAATCCTCAAGCTACTCCACTGATAGTGACGGGCGTTGAAGTCGCCCAACACTAACTTATTTCCAGGAAGATGTTCAAACAGTGAAGTTAAAGCATCACTATCAATGAGGCCATTTGGAGGACAGTACAGAGAACAAAATTTAATAGACAGATGCGTGTTATTAAATTTTACTCTGCACACGACAGCTTCCAGAGTAGAATTTAGAATCACTTCCGTTTGTGGGTGTAATTTGTGTGTATATATGGCAACTTCGTGACCTTTATATCTTCTATACGAATGGTAGTCTTGGAACTGTGGAGGATCAGGATGATTCTCCAGACACATTTCCTGTAAACAAACAACGTCTGGCCTGTGTATAGAAAGCAAGATTGCTATATTTTGTAACTTATTCCCAACACCTCTACAATTCCACTCTAACACAGTGAAAGCGACAGTTCAAGATTTAGAAGGGTGGCCAGTGCTCTTAGTTTTTTTATGCTGCCCGCCAACAGGTGAGTGGCTACCGGGGGACCTTTCCCGGTGCTTGTTCATGGAGACCTCCATATTTTCATCAATAACGAGGCTCCCACACTCCACCGAGGAAGAGCTATTTATTCTCTCCCTCGCTGGACCAGGAGCAGGAAGGACATGAGGACGTGCCGGCTTGGTGAGGGTGGTCAGATTGATCTTATGAGACTTGTTGGACTTTGATTTTGGCCGCACCAACTGCGAAGGAGCAGCGGCACCTTGAGAGTAGGAAGTAGCGACCGAGATGTCTTTAAGAGAGTTGGAACGTACAGGGGGGTCTAGACTGATAGGTAGGGCGAGTGGCATGAGGAGCAAAGGTAAGGTCAGTCTGTGTCTCCACGGTGCACATCACTGGACGGGACACAACCGCCGATGCATAGGAGATATTAGGCTTGAGAGTTGCTTGCAATTCCTTCATCTTCTTCCTAGCTTCGTAGTAGGAAATGCCCTCTGTCGCTTTCACTGTGCAGACTTCCTTCTCCTCCTTCCACTTGGGACAAGCACTTGAGGAAATGGAGTGCGCATCCTTCCAGTGAAAGCAGCACTCAGTCTCGGATGTATAGTTGTCAGCAGAGTGACCTACAGCCACGCACTTGCCACACACGAAGTTGGAAGCCTGACAAGTGTTTTCGTGGTGACCATAGAGCTGACATTTTGAGCAACTAAGGGGATTGGGAATGTACGGTCAGACATTTACAATTTCATATCCTACTTTCACATTAGTAGGTAGAGATATTTTTCCAAAAGTCAAGACTACTGTGGCTGTCTTCGTCCTTATGCCTTCCTGGAAACGAGTGATAAAGTGGGCATCAATGACATCTTGCTGAGCAAGTTCCTGTATGATCTCTTCCTCACTCATCACCATGAGATCCCTGCAAGTGATAACACCCTTGCAGGAATTCATGGATGTTGGGATCTTGGCTTCGATATCATGGCAGTGAAACTTGAGCAGCTTCAGCAAGTCTTTAACCTGAGAGGAGTTGAAAGTCTTTACTAGGAGGTCTCCATTTCCAAGTTTTTTTACTTGTTCCACCTCTTCCGCACAGTGGTCAATCACTTTCTTGACAATGAAGGGGTTGAGTCTGGACAGGGGAGTGGAACCTAGAGCATGAAGTGTTACGTAGGTCGGATTCACCACAGGAACGTCAAGTAGGGATCGAGTCTGGCGTCCGTCAGTCTGGGGGTGGTCAGTCACGGAAGGACAATTGTCGTCAGGACTACCTCCCCCTCTGAAGGGTGGGAGGAAGTAGGGGCGTCCGCCATAGTTACTACTTCCCCCTCTCTGGGGAAGTGGGAAGAAAGAGAAAAACGAGCAAGGGACAAAGTACCTGGGGAAGACCCACCTAGTCTGAGATCACCCTCTCAAACCATTCTCGGGAGGACGTGCCTGTGTGTTACTCACACCCCAGAGCAATCAGTGGGGAGTACACTCCAGAGGCGAGTAAGCAGAGGCAATCTCAGGAAACAGATAAAGAAACTTACTATAGCTCTAAAGGGCTGGGAGGATAATTAGTACTAGCTAACCTAACATTTATTTACCCTACTGCATATACAAAACTAATGCCAGTGAGGCAGCCCTGCAAAGCTAGAGGAGAGCTCAGAATACACGTTTGCACTCCCCACGACCATCCATCAAAGTCTCTACCAGTGGATTTTTTTTTTTTTTTTTTTAAATTCTGGCCTATCGACCATTGGGGCCAAAGCCCCTGGTCATTAAGGCCGTATATATATATATATATATATATATATATATATATATATATATATATATATATATATATATATATATATATACATACAGTACATACACTTACACAAGCTATCATGCATATATACAGATACACTTTCATGCACACATACATATATATAAAATAGATTTAATTTTATTTATGTTTTTTGTATTTTTATTTTTTTTCTTGGTTTTAGATTTTTAATACCTTATATTATAAAGAAAAACCTAATCTAAAGACCCTAAAATTAATCACCTAACAGACAAATCGCTATCCTATGCTAAATCCTACAGAGACAAATAACTAGACCTACACTAATGGTAAAAATACCTCGACTAACAGATCACCATCGACAGCAGATATGTAATGCCTTTCTACATTACATGCCTGCACTCATCACCTGGTGACTATCAGTCAAGGCACAATCTAATGTAGGGGACATCAATATATGAAATACGTCAGCTATTGGCTCTAATTAGCACAACTTGAACAATATGGTATAAATCATTTATATAATTTGTACAAAAAGTGAAGGACCTCGGCTAGCAGACCACCATCGACTGCAAGTGCCCAATACATTTCTATATTGCACACTTGCACTCATCAGCTGGTGACTGTCAATTGAGGAACAGGGCTTAATGTAGGGGACATCTATATCAGAAATAGATCAGTAGGAGGAGGAACTATTTCAAATATGTCAACTTCAATCCTAATTAATTGTACAATATATACATATTTACAGTCCATAAAAACCATAACTATATAGTAAAAAAGTCACATCACTCTGATTAGTCCGGTCTATCTCAAGAAAGGCATCAATTTATCAATCATAACAATATCCCCATCACCCAAGATGGTGGAAAGGATGAAGGGGACGTCTGCTGCACCGCAGTAATTTATAAGTGAAGCACGTTCACAAATAAATCGCCGACAGTGCAGGATGATATGACTGATAGATAACACAGCATCACAGATGTCACAGTGCGATGGGAATCGTTTTTCCATACAAGGTTTCATGTGTGTTAGGAAGGTGGCATTGAGCCGTAAACGAGCCAACACTTTTTCTCCCAGTCGACTGGGACGGTTGGCAGAGTCCCAGTCTCCCAGGTACGGCTTACATGTTCGAATATTTAGTCTGGTGCACTGACCTTGCCACAGAAGATTTATTGATATCTTTCCGAGAGAGAGACTCGACCGTAGATCACGAGGAACGACCCAAGTCTCCTCAAGCTCTACAACCGACTTTGCAAGTAAGTCAGCCTGCTCATTGCCGTAGATGCGACAATGACCAGGCACCCAGATTAGCGTGAATGACTTATTGCATGAATGCAACTTATTAACGATGCGGCCCTGGATCTCGTGAGAGTCCGTAGTACAAGATGCAATTGCCTGAAGGGCTGATTTTGAATCTGAAAATATGACATATGAGTCATGCCTAGAACTGAGAGCATTGTCTATGGCTTTGTCAATAGCAAAAAGTTCAGAGGTAAACACAGATGTATGAGTCGGCAACCGATACCTGAGGGCACATTCGGTCGACCATACACTTGCACCCACACATTCATTCGACTTGGAACCGTCGGTGTACAATTCGTGGGAGCCCAAGTGACGCACGATGATGTTACGAAACAAGTGGTGGACCTCGGTCTCCGGCGCCTTGGCCTTTGGTGCTGGGAGACATGATACATCAACAGTAAAGCCGGGTGGCTCCCAAGGCGCTATATTTTTAAACACCAACTTCTCACAGTCACTGAGGTCCAGACCAAGCTCTTAGGTTTGTAAGTGGAGGTGAACGGCAAGTGGGCGACGCACCCCCCACAGAAGATGGTGGTATTGACGCAGGGGGGTACAGGCCACATTGCCGATATGACTTTTCCTCTAGGTTCGGAGTCCATAAGACCTAGCCAGGTGGTCACGGCGAATACGAAGGGGAGGCACATTCGCCTTCACTTCCATACGAGCTACATGGGTACACCGGACGGCTCCAAGACACATTCGCAAACATTTATTCTGCAACACATCCAATCCTGTCAGCATGGCATCAGATGCCGAGCCATACACCTGTGCACCATAATCTAGCTTCGATTGAGTAAGGGACTTATACACCATTAATAAAGATTTTCTGTCGGCACCCCATGTAGTACCCGCTAGGTACTTGAGGACATTTACTGATTTATTGCAATGAGCAAGCAAGTTATTAATATGAATTTTGAAATTCAAACGACGATCAAAATGTATACCCAAAAACTTTACAGAATTTTGAAAAGGTACAGCCTGATTATTCAAAGTTAAACACAAATTAGGTACGTTTCGAGTCGTAAAAACTACAGCGGCACACTTGGGGACGGAAAAATTAAATCCCCACTGCAAGGCCCATTGGTGGATGGAGTCTAAGGCTGCTTGAATCCGCCCAGCCGAAAATTGTGCATTATAGGAAGAGTGCCATATTGCACAATCGTCAGCATAGAGCGAGTATTTAAGATTCCTCGGGATGGGAGCTGATGACAGAATATCATTGATCATAATGCTAAATAGAGTAGGACTAAGCACACTTCCCTGCGGCACCCCATATTCCTGGATAAATATATCCGATGTTATTTTATGGGGCAATTTGACAGAGAAAATCCTGTCCCATAAGAAATTTGAAATAAAAATAGGCAAATTTCCTCTTAAACCATAAGCATAGAGCTTCATTAGTGTACCGTGTCGCCATCTCAGGTTATGGGCTTCTGGATGTCCAAGAACACCCCTATCATGAATTCTTTGTTGGCAAATGCCTCTGCAATACAATGCTTCAAATTCATTAAATGATCTAGTGAACTTCTGTATTTACGGAAGTCACATTGTTGATCATTTAACAAATTTTTCGAATCTAAAACAAAAAGAAGCCCATTATTGACCATGCGTTCCATAACCTTACATAGACAAGAAGTCAACACAATAGGACGAAATGAAGTGGGATTCAAGGACGACCAGCCTCTTTGGGTATCGGTATGAAGTGTGCAAAGTGCCATGAGTTTGGAAACGTTCGAGACGCCGAAAACTCATTGTACAGTGCTAACATCGTCATCAGGTTGTCCTGATTAAGATGCTGGATCATACCGTACGTGATGGTGTCTGGTCCAGGGCTGGTATCTTTACAGGATTTAAGGGCAAGGAGCAGTTCATCTAGCATAAACTCTTGGTTGTATGGGGAGTCTACATCTTCTGCGGCAAAATCTATGATCTGTACCTCAGCCGTGTGTTTATGACGTTGAAAACGCGGATTATAATTGGCCGAGCTATTTACATGAGAAAAACTCCTGGCAAGGATGTTAGCAACGTCCACGGGCTCGTCATAGATGTTATTATTTAGCTGCAGGGTGATCACAGGGATTTTTGGGCCTTTATTGTTTAATATTTTAATAGTGGACCAGACTTTACTTAATGGTGTTGTACGAGTCACCGTGGACACAAAGGACCGCCAGGAGTCACGTTTGGCCCTTGTTATTATTCTCTTTGCCTCAGCCCGTGCCTGTTTATATGCAATAAAATTTTCGTCAGTGGGATGACTGTCAAAAATCCTGTATCTCTTATTGCGTTTCTTTAATACTTGTCAGCAATCCGGCGTCCACCAATGTGCTCTATGCTTCGCATGAACTGTAGAAGTTTTGGGAAAAGGAGCCTAAGCTGCGTGTAATATGGATTGGGTTAAATTTTCGACCTTAACATCTATGATCTCCCCAGATATATCTAAATTGGCGATCCTCGAGAAGGATCCCCAATCTGCTTTCTTATAGTTAAATTTTGGAGGTGGAGGGTCTGAAACAATGTCGCGTGTATCAGAAAGACAGATGGGTAAATGATCACTTCCCAAGGAGTCGTCGTAAGGGTCCCATGAGAAATCTTGATGTATACCAGGAGAGCCTGAAGATAAGTCAATGGCCAAAAAGTTACCAGTACGATCATCTACACGAGTCGCTCTACCATCATTCAGAAAACAGAGGTTGGACTGTAGTATTAGGTCGGCTACATGCTCCCCACGACCATCGATCCTCAAGCTACCCCATTGATAGTGATGGGTGTTAAAATCGCCCAGCACTAACTTATTCCCAGTAAGATGTTCAAATAGTGAATTTAAAGCATCACTATCAATGAGGCCATGTGGAGGACAGTATAGAGAGGAAATAGACAGATACGTGTTATTAAATTTTACTCTGCATGCGACCGCTTCCAGAGTGGAATTTAGAATCACTTCCGTTTGTGGGTGTGATTTGTGTGAGTATATGGCAACTCCGTGACCTTCATATCTTCTATACGGGTGGTAGTGTTTGAACTGTGGAGGATCAAGATGATCCTCCAGCCACGTCTCCTGTAAACAAACAACGTCTGGCCTGTGTATGGAAAGCAAGATATCAATATCATGTAATTTATTCCCAATACCTCTACAATTCCACTGTAATATAGTGAATGCGGCGGTTTAAGATTTACGTTGGGGGCCAGTGTGCTTAGGCTTTTTTTGTCGCCTGCTAGCAGGCGAGCGACTACCGGCGGACCTATCTCAGTGCTTGGTGATGGAAACCTCCATGTTTTTGTCAATAACTAGGGTCTCAGATTCCACCGAGGAAGAGATCCCTTTTCTCTCCCTTGCTGGGCCAGGAGCAGGAAGAACATGAGGTCGTGACTTGGTGAGGGTGGTCATATTATTTTTACTAGAGTTGTCAAGCTTCGGTTTAGGCTTGACTGACTGAGAGGCAGCAGCAGCCTGAGAGTAGGAAGGTGCAACAGGGGTGTCAGTTTGAGAGGTGGATTGGACAGGAGGCTCAGATGGAGAGGTAGAGTGTCAGGCAAGAGATACAGGTTCAGGGTCAGTCTGCATTTCCACGGTGCACATGACGGGACGGGACATTACCGCCGAAGCATAAGACCTATTCGGCTTGGGAGTTGCATGCAACTCCTTCACCTTTTTCCTAGCTTCATAGTAGGAAATGCCCTCAGTTGCTTTCACTACGCAAACCTCCTCCTCCTCCTTCCACTTGGGACAATCCCTAGAGGAAGTGGAGTGTGTGCCCTTGCAGTGAAAACAACGAACCGTCTCCGATGTGAAGTGTTCTGCATCATGTCCTTGTGTTCCACATTTGCCAGACACTGACTGGGAAGCCCGACAAGTCATATCTCAGTGCCCATATAATTGACACCTTAAGCAACGAAGTGGATTGGGGATGTATGGCCTTACGTTAACAATTTCGTAGCCAACTATGATATGGTCCGGGAGTGATACTTTTCCAAAAGTCAAGACAGTGGTGGCAGTCTTCGTCCTCACGCCTTCGGAATATCTTGTAATAAACCGGGCACCGATTACGTCCTGCTGAGCAAGTTCCCGTATGATCTCGTCCTCTTCCATAACCATGAGATCCCTGCAGGTGATAACACCTTTGCAGGAATTTATGGCGTGCGGGATCTTCGGCTCGACATCATATTCATGGAATTTACGCAGTTTCATTAAGCCTTTAACGTGGGATGAATTTACTGTTTTGATGAGAAGGTCTCCGTTACCAAGTTTTTTTACTTGTTCCACCTCCCCAGCACAGTAATCAATCACTTTCTTGATGAGGAAAGGATTGAGACTGCTCAAGGGAGTAGAACCAAGAGCATGTAAGGTGACGTACTGTGCATCATGAACAGGTATGTCCAGGTATGTCTGAGGGATGAACAGGCTGGTTTTAGAAAGGGACGTGGTTGCAATGATCAGATCTTTATAGTTAGGCATTTGATGCAGCAAGTTAATGAAATGAGAGTACCGTTAAGTCATTGTTTTGTTGATTTTGAAAAGGCTTTTGATAGTGTTTCGAGAGAGACTATGGGGAAGATCATGAGACATTATGGAATACCAGAGGAGTTTGTGAGGGTCATTATGAACATGCATGAGGACATATTTTGTAAAGTAATGGTTGATGGTTGTCTGAGTGATTCGTTTGAAGTTAAGTCCGGAGTAATTCAAGGTGGTGTTCTATCGCCTTTACTATTTATATTGGTCATTGATTACATTATGAAACGCGTTGGAACAGAAACCGGTGCAGGTATACTTTGGGGAGAGAACAGGAAACTTTTGGATTTAGATTATGCAGATGATATAGTTTTGATTTGTGATGGGCCAGAAGAGATGCAGAGAGTGTTGGACTGTTTGGTGAGTGAAGGTCGCAAGGTGGGTTTGGTTATTAATTGTGGAAAAACTGAAATAATCAATATGAATATGGAAAATGCGCAGGAATGTGTAATTGGAGGTATGGTTGTAAAGCAAGTTGATAGGTTTAAATATTTAGGTACTTATTTAGCCAAGGATGGTTCTTTGACCTTTGAATTCGAGGAAAGGTTAAAGAAGGCTAATCAGGCAATGGGAATGCTTAAAAATATTTGGAATAATAACAATTTCTCTGTGCATACAAAAATCAAACTTTATAAGGCAATGGTTAGGAGTATCTTAATTTATGGACACGAGTCTTGGTACAGCACAGTGACTATGGAAAATAAATTCTTGGTGTTTGAAAATAAAGCACTTAGAAGAATATTAGGAGTTAAGTGGTGGGAAAGGATACCAAATAGTAGAATTAGAGAAATAACGGGAGTGCAGCCGATCGATGAATATGTTAGATTCTCACGATGGAAGTGGCTAGGACATGTGTATAGGAGACAGGGAATAGTACGAGGTACACCAGGGTGGGTGAAACTTGGTAGGAGAGGTAGAGGAAGGCCAAAAGAGACGTGGGTGAGGACAATGAGACGGGAAGCTGGAGATGAGTGTTGGGGAGATCTTGAGGAGTTAGCACAAGATAGGATGTGGTGGTGTGAGTTCATCGAGGCCCTATGCATCCCCGAGGGTGCCACAGGAAATGATTGATTGATTGATTGATGTCCAGGAGTTGCGTCTGGGGCCGTTTAGTCTGTGCTGGCGGTCAGTCAGTGTATCGGTCAGGGTTTCGTCAGGGCCGACTCCTCCCCTGAAGAGGAGGGAGGCAGCAGGGGCGTCCGACATAGTGACCACTTCCCCCTAAGGGAGGAAGTGGGAAGGAGGAGGAAAAACGAACAAGGGACAAACAACCCGGGACCACACACCTAAGGCTGAAATTGCCCTCTCAAACCACTCCAGGGAGGCCCGATCGTGTTAATTCACGCCCCAGAGCGATCGGTGGGAGGGACCCTCCATGAGCGATAAGCAAAGTTAATCTCAGTAAAAAGGAACAGACACCTACTGTTCTTAGCTAGTAGGGATGGGAGGAAAGTTAGAAACTAGCTAACCTATACGTCACCAGAAGGGTGAGAAAAAAAGCTAATGCCGGTGAGGCAGCCCTGAAAAGTAGAGAAGAGCGCAACGAGAGACACGTCTACACTCCTCACGACCATGTATCAAAGTCACCACCAGTGGATTTTTATTTTTGTTGCTTATTTTTTTTCTGGTCTATCGATCATTGGGGCCAAAGCCCCTGGTCATTAAGGGCGGGTGTATATATATATATATATATATATATATATATATATATATATATATATATATATATATATACAGTATACATACATACATACATACACTCACACGCTTTCATACATATATACAGACACACTTTCATGCACACGCACATATATATATATATATATATATATATATATATATATATATATATATATATATATATATATATATGTTTAACAATTTTGATTTAATTATTTTTTTGTATTTTAATTTTTTAAATTTTTTCTTGGTTTTATATTTTTTATACCTTATATTATAAAGAAAATCCTAATCTAAAGACCCTAAATCTAATCACCTAACGGACAAAACGCTATCCTATACTAAATCCTACAGAGACAAATAACTAGACCTACACTAATGGTAAAAATACCTCGACTAACAGAACACCATCGACTGCAGATATGTAATGCCTTTCTACATTACATACCTGCACTCATCACCTGGTAACTATCAGTCGAGGCACAACCTAATGTAGGGGACATCAATATATGAAAGAGAACCAGACGAGTCAGGAACATTTCCATATACGTCAACTGTCCGCCCTAATTAGAACAACTTAAACAAAGTGGTATAAGGTATTCACATAACATGTACAAAAAGTGAAGGACCTCGCCCAACAGACCACCATCGACTGCAATTGCTCAATACCTATCTATGTTGCACACTTACACTCATCAACTGGTGACTGTCAGTCGAGGAATGGGGTTTAATGTAGGGGATATCAATATTAGAAATAGAATAGTGGGAAGGAGGAACTATTTCAAATAAGTCAACTGCCAACCCTAATTAATAGTACAATATATACATAATTACAATCGATGATAAACAAAACCATATAGTAAAAAAGTCACATCACTCTGATCAGTCCGGTCTCTCTCAAGAAAGGCATCAATTTATCAATCATAACAATGTCCCCATCACCCAGGATGGTGGAAAGGGTGAAGGGGACGTCTGCTGCGCCGCAGTAATTTATAAGTGAAGTGCATTCACGAATAAACTGCCGACAGCGCAGGATGATATGACTGATAGATAACACCTCATCACAGATGTAACAGTGCGATGGGAATTGTTTCTCCATATAAGGTTTAAGTGTGTTAGGAAGGTGGCATTAAGCCGTAAGCACACCAACACTTTTTCTTCCAGGCGACTGGGACGGTTGGCAGTGGCCCAGTCTCCCAAGTACGGCTTAGACATCCGAATATTTAGTTTGGTCCACTGACCTTGCCAAAGAAGATTAATTGAATTCTTTCCGCGAGAGAGAGACTCGACTGTAGATCACGAGGAACGTGTCAAGTGTCCTCGAGTTCCACAGCCGACTTTGCAAGTAAGTCAGCCTGCTCATTGCCATAGATGCAACAATGACCAGGCACCCAGATGAGCGTGAATGACTTGTTGCATGAATGCATCTTATTAACGATGCGGCCCTAGATCCCGTGAGAGTCCGTTGTACAAGATGCAATTGCCTGAAGGTGTGATTTTGAATCTGAAAATATGATAAATGAGTCATGCCTAGAATTGAGAGCATAGTCTATGGCTTTGTCAATAACGAAAAGTTCGGAAGAAAACACGGATGTATGAGTCGGGAACCGATACTTGAGGGCACATTCGGTCGACCATACACTTGCACCCACACATTCACTCGACTTGGAACCATCGATGTACAATTGGTGGGACCCCATGTGACGTACGATGATGTTATGAAACAAGTGGTGGACCTCCGCCTCCGGCGCCTTGGCCTTTGGTGATGGGAGCCATGTTACATCCACTGTAAAGCCGGGTGGCTCCCAAGGCCCTCTCCCGGTGATGACTCAAGGTGCCTGGAACCACTGTCTGACTCTCTTCTTCTTCATTTCTGCAACATTCGTGGCCTTTCCTCTAACTTTCGCTCTGTTGAGCACCACCTCTCCTTCTCTAAACCTCACCTTCTTTTCCTAACTGAGACTCAACCGTCTGAGGCAACTGACAGCAAACCCTATTCTTTATCCTCCTACTTTCTATATACTCATTTCAAAGCCAATGGTGGCTGTTGTGTATACATTCGCAACAACTTATCTTGCTCTCCTGTTCCTGAACTCCATTCTTCTGAATTCTGTACACTCTGGCTTCGGCTTTCCTGTCATTCTCTAACTAAATATATCTGTGCTGTTTACTTATCTCCTAATTCTACTGACTATGGAAAATTCTTTGACTATCTTACTTCTACAATGGAACACATTCTATCTATTTCTCCTTTCTCTGAAATCTCCATTCTTGGAGATTTCAATGTTCACCACCACCTTTGGCTCTCCTCTCCTTTCACTGATCCACCTGGTGAACAAGCCTGCCCCTTTTCTATCCTTAATGACCTAGAGCAGCTTGTACAGCACCCTACCCGTATCTCTGACCGCCTTGGAGAGAGCTCCAACATACTTGATCTCTTCCTTACAACTAATCCTTCTGCTTACACTATTAATCATTTCTCTCCGTTGGACTCCTCCGATCACAACCTTATTACCTTAACCTGTCCTATCGCTCTGGTACGGCCTGCAGACCCTCCAAAAAAACGTTGTCTCTGGCACTTTGGAGCTGCGGATTGGGAGGCCCTCAGGCAATACTTCTTTGATTTTCCCTGGAATGATTGTTGCTTCCATGGCCGGGAGCCACCTGGGTGTGCCTTGCGCATTACGTAAGTTATTTTCTCGGACATGGAAGCATACATTCCTTTCTGATATCCTTTGACTAATGCACGAAAGCCTTGGTTTAATCACGCTTGTTCTAATGCTGTCCGCAACAAGGAGAGGGCCTATAAAAGGTAATGGAGCCAGCCCACCCCTAAATCACATCTTTTATACATTTCTGCCCAGAATCATGTTAAGTCTGTTCTTCGCTCTGCTAAAAATAATTTCATCCGTACAAAATGCTCTCAACTCTCCAACTCGAACTCTTCCCGCTCCTTCTGGCACCTTGTCAAAAACCTTTCTAAGAACTTTTACTCATCATCCTTCCCTCCTCTTTTCTACTATGATGGTTCTGTAGCTATTTCTTCTACTGATAAAGCAGATCTCTTCGCTCAGACTTTCTCCTCCAATTCCACCTTAGATGATTCCGGTGCCGTTCCTCCATCACTTCCCCCCTCTGGAGTGCGCATCCTTGCTGTGAAAGCAGCTTTCAGTCTCGGATGTATAGTTGTCAGCAGAGTGACCTACAGCCATGCACTTGCCACACACGAAGTTGGAAGCCTGACAAGTGTTTTCGTGGTGACCATAGAGCTGACATTTTGAGCAACTAAGGGGATTGGGAATGTACGGTCTGACATTTACAATTTCATATCCTACTTTCACATTAGTAGGTAGAGATATTTTTCCAAAAGTCAAGACTACTGTGGCTGTCTTCGTCCTTATGCCTTCCTGGAAACGAGTGATAAAGTGGGCATCAATGACATCTTGCTGAGCAAGTTCCTGTATGATCTCTTCCTCACTCATCACCATGAGATCCCTGCAAGTGATAACACCCTTGCAGGAATTCATGGATGTTGGGATCTTGGCCTCGACATCATGGCAGTGAAACTTGAGCAGCTTCAGCAAGTCTTTAACCTGAGAGGAGTTGAAAGTCTTTACTAGGTGGTCTCCATTTCCAAGTTTTTTTACTTGTTCCACCTCTTCCGCACAGTGGTCAATCACTTTCTTGACAATGAAGGGGTTGAGTCTGGACAGGGGAGTGGAACCTAGAGCATGAAGTGTTACGTAGGTCGGATTCACCACAGGAACGTCAAGTAGGGATCGAGTCTGGCGTCCGTCAGTCTGGGGGTGGTCAGTCACGGTAGGACAAATGTCGTCAGGACTACCTCCCCCTCTGAAGGGTGGGAGGAAGTAGGGGCGTCCGCCATAGTTACTACTTCCCCCTCTCTGGGGAAGTGGGAAGAAAGAGAAAAACGAGCAAGGGACAAAGTACCTGGGGAAGACCCACCTAGTCTGAGATCACCCTCTCAAACCATTCTCGGGAGGACGCGCCTGTGTGTTACTCACACCCCAGAGCAATCAGTGGGGAGTACACTCCAGAGGCGAGTAAGCAGAGGCAATCTCAGGAAACAGATAAAGAAACTTTCTATAGCTCTAAAGGGCTGGGAGGATAATTAGTACTAGCTAACCTAACATTTATTTACCCTACTGCATATACAAAACTAATGCCAGTGAGGCAGCCCTGCAAAGCTAGAGGAGAGCTCAGAATACACGTTTGCACTCCCCACGACCATCCATCAAAGTCTCCACCAGTGGATTTTTTTTTTTTTAATTCTAGCCTGTCGACCATTGGCCCCTGGTCATTAAGGCCGTATATATATATATATATATATATATATATATATATATATATATATATATATATATATATATATATATACTTATAAACATACTGTATATACATATATGTACAAACATATATATATACATACAGTACATACACTCACACAAGCTATCATGCATATATACAGACACACTTTCATGCACACGTACATATACATATACAATAAATTTAATTTTATTTATGTTTTTTGTATTTGTATTTTTTTTCTTGGTTTTATATTTTTAATACCTTATATTATAAAGAAAAACCTAAAGACCCTAAAATTAATCACCTAACAGACAAATCGCTATCCTATACTAAATCCTACAGAGACAAATAGCTACACCTACACTAATGGTAAAAATACCTCGACTAACAGATAACCATCAACTGCAGATATGTAATGCCTTTCTACATTACATACCTGCACTCATCACCTGGTGACTATCAGTCGAGGCACAACCTAATGTAGGGGACATCAATATATGAAAGAGAACCAGACGAGTCAAGAATATTTCCATATACGTTAGCTATCGGCTCTAATTAGCACAACTTGAACAATATGGTATAAACTATTTACATAATTTGTACAAAAAAGTGAAGGACCTCGGCTAACAGACCACCATCGACTGCAAGTGCCCAATACCTTTCTATATTGCACACTTGCACTCATCAGCTGGTGACTGTCAGTCGAGGAACAGGGCTTAATGTAGGGGACATCTATATTAGAAATAGATCAGTAGGAGGAGGAACTATTTCAAATATGTCAACTGTCAACCCTAATTAATAGTACAATATATACATATTTGCAGTCCATAAAAACCATAACCATATAGTAAAAAAGTCACATCACTCTGATTAGTCCAGTCTCTCTCAAGAAAGCCATCAATTTATCAGTCATAACAATGTCCCCATAACCTAAGATGGTGGAAAGGGTGGAGAGGACGTCTGCTGCACCGCAGTAATTTATAAGTGAAGCGCGTTCACAAATAAATCGCCAACAGCGCAGGATGATATGACTGATAGATAACACAGCATCACAGATGTCACAATGCGATGGGAATCGTTTTTCCATAAAAAGTTTCATGTGTGTTAGGAGGGTGGCATCGAGCCGCAAACGAGCCAATACTTTTTCTTCCAGTTGACTGGGACGGTTGGCAGAGTCCCAGTCTCCCAGGTACGGCTTACATTTTCGAATATCTAGTCTGGTGCACTGACCTTTGCCACAGAAGATTTATTGATATCTTTCCGAGAGAGAGACTCGACCGTAGATCACGAGGAACGTCCCAAGTCTCCTCAAGCTCTACAGCCGACTTTGCAAGTAAGTCAGCCTGGTCATTGCCGTAGATACGACAATGACCAGGCACCCAGATCAGCGTGAATGACTTATTGCATGAATGCAACTTATTAACGATGCGGCCCTGGATCTCGTGAGAGTCCGTAGTATAAGATGCAATTGCCTGAAGGGCTGATTTTGAATCTGAAAATATGACAAATGAGTCATGCCTAGAATTGAGAGCATTGTCTAAGGCTTTGTCAATAGCAAAAAGTTCAGAGGTAAACACAGGTGTATGAGTCAGCAACCGATACCTGAGGGCACATTCAGTCGACCATACACTTGCACCCAAACATTCACTCGACTTGGAACCGTCGGTGTACAATTGGTGGGAGCCCATGTGACGCACGATGATGTTACGAAACAAGTGGTGGACCTCCGTCTCCGGCGCTTTGGCTTTTGGTGCTGGGAGCCATAATACATCAACAGTAAAGCCAGGTGGCTCCCAAGGCGCTATATTTTTAAACACCAACTTGTCACAGTCACTGAGGTCCACACCAAGCTCCTAGGTTAGTAAGTGGAGGTGAACGGCAAGTGGCCGACGCAACCCCCGCAGAAGATGGTGATATTGACGCAGGGGGGTACAGGCCACATTGCCGATATGACTTTTCCTTGAGGTTCAGAATCCAAGAGACCAAGCCAGGTGGTCACGGCGAATACGAAGGGTAGGCACATTCGCCTTCTCTTCCATATGAGCTACACGGGTACACCGGACGGCTCCAAGACGCATTTGCAAACATTTATTCTGCAACACAGCCAATCCTGTCAGCGTGGCATCAGATGCCGAGCCATACACCTGTGCGCCATAATCTAGCTTCGATTGAATAAGGGACTTATACACCATTAATAAAGATTTTCTGTCGGCACCCCATGTAGTACCTGCTAGGTACTTGAGGACATTTACTGATTCATCGCAACGAGCAAGCAAGTTATTAATATGAATTTTGAAGTTCAAACGACGATCAAAATGTATACCCAAAAACTTTACAGAAATTTGAAAAGGTACAGCCTGATTATTCAAAGTTAAACACAAATTAGGTACGTTTTGAGTAGTAAAAACTACAGCGGCACACTTGGGGACGGAAAACTTAAATCCCCACTGCAAGGCCCATTGGTGGATGGAGTCTAGGGCTGCTTGAATCCGCCCAGCCGAAAATTGTGCATTATAGGAAGAGTGCCATATTGCACAATCGTCAGCATAGAGCGAGTATTTAAGATTCCTCGGGATGGGAGCTGATGACAGAATATCATTGATCATAATGCTAAATAGAGTAGGACTAAGCACACTTCCCTGTGGCACCCCATATTCCTGGATAAATATATCCGATGTTATGTTATGGGGCAATTTGACAGAGAAAGTCCTGTCCCTTAAGAAATTTGAAATAAAAATAGGCAAATTTCCTCTTAAACCATAAGCATAGAGCTTCATTAGTATACCGTGTCGCCATCTCATGTTATGGGCTTTTTGGATGTCCAAGAACACCCCTATCATCAATTCTTTATTGGCAAATGCCTCGGCAATACAATGCTCCAAATTCATTAAATGATCTAGTGAACTTCTGTATTTACAGAAGCCACATTGTTGATCATTTAACAAATTCTTCAACTCTAAAACAAAAAGAAGCCTAATATTAACCATGCGTTCCATGACCTTACATAGACAAGAAGTCAACACAATAGGACGAAATGAAGTGGGATTCATAGGACGACCAGCCTCTTTGGGTATTGGTATGAAGTGCCAAAGTGCCATGAGTTTGGAAACGTTCGAGACGCCGTAATCTCATTGTACAGTGCTAACATCGTCATCAGGTTGTCCTGATTAAGATGCTGGATCATACCGTACGTGATGGTGTCTGGTCTAGGGCTGGTGTCTTTACAGGATTTAAGGGCAAGGAGCAGTTCATCTAGCGTAAACTCTTGGTTGTACAGGGAGTCGATGTCTTCTGTGGCAAAGTCTATGATCTGTAGCTCAGCCATGCATTTATGACGTTGAAAACGCGTATCATAATTGGCTGAGCTATTTACATGGGAAAAACTCCTGGCAAGGATGTTAGCAACGTCCACGGGCTCGTCATAGATGTTATTATTTACCTGCAGGATAATCGCAGGGATTTTTGGGCCTTTATTATTAAATATTCTAATAGTGGACCAGACTTTACTTAATGGTGTTGTACCAGTCACCGTGGACACAAAGGACCGCCAGGAGTCACGTTTGGCCCTTGTTATTATTCTCCTTGCTTCAGCCCGTGCCTGTTTGTATGCAATAAAATTTTCGTCAGTGGGCTGACTGTCAAAAATCCTGTATCTCCTATTGCGTTTCTTTAATACATATCATCAATCCGGCGTCCACCAATGTGCTCTATGCTTCGCATGAACTGTAGAAGTCTTGGGAAAAGCAGCCTCAGCTGCGTGTAATATGGATTGGGTTAAATTTTCGATCTTAACATCTATGGTCTCCCCAGATATATCTAAATTGGCGATCCTTGAGAAGGATCCCCAATCTGCTTTCTTATAGTTAAATTTTGGAGGTGGAGGGTCCGAAACGATGTCACATGTATAAGAAAGACAGATGGGTAAATGATCGCTTCCCAAGGAGTCATCGTAAGGGTCCCATGAGAAATCTTGATGTATACCAGGGGAGGCTAAAGATAAGTCAATGGCCAAAAAGTTACCAGTACGATCATCTACATGAGTTGCTCTACCATCATTCAGAAGACAGAGGTTGGACTGTAGTATTAGGTCGGCTATATGCTCCCCACGACCATCGATCCTCAAGCTACCCCATTGATAGTGATGGGTGTTAAAATCGCCCAACACTAACTCATTCCCAGTAAGATGTTCAAATAGTGAATATAAAGCATCACTATCAATGAGGCCATGTGGAGGACAGTACAGAGAGGAAATAGACAGATACGTGTTATTAAATTTTACTCTGCACGCGACCGCTTCCAGTGTAGAATTTAGAATCACTTTCGTTTGTGGGTGTGATTTGTGTGTGTATATGGCAACTCCATGACCTTCATATCTTGTATACGGGTGGTAGTGTTTGAACTGTGGAGGATCAAGATGATCCTCCAGGCACGTGTCCTGTAAACAAACAACGTCTGGCCTGTGTATGGAAAGCAAGATTGCTATATCATGTAATTTATTCCCAATACCTCTACAATTCCACTGTAATATAGTGAATGCAGCGGTTTAAGATTTACGTTGGGGGCCAGTGTGCTTAGGCTTTTTTTGTCGCCCGCCAGCAGGCGAGCGACTACCGGCGGACCTATCCCGGTGCTTGGTGATGGAAACCTCCATGTTTTCGTCAATAACTAGGGTCCCAGATTCCACCGAGAACGAGCTCCCTTTTCTCTCCCTCACTGGGCCAGGAGCAGGAAGAACATGAGGTCGTGCCTTGGTGAGGGTGGTCATATTATTTTTACTAGAGTTGTCAGGCTTCGGTTTAGGCTTGACTGACTGAGAGGCAGCAGCAGCCTGAGAGTAGGAAGGTGCAACAGGGGTGTCAGTTTGAGAGGTGGATTGGACAGGAGGCTCAGATGGAGAGGTAGAGTGTCAGGCAAGAGATACAGGTTCAGGGTCAGTCTGCATTTCCACAGGGCACATGACGGGATGGGACATTACCGTTGAAGCATAGGACCTATTCTGTGTGGGAGTTGCATGCAACTCCTTCACCTTTTTCCTAGCTTCGTAGTAGGAAATGCCCTCAGTTGCTTTCACTACGCAGACCTCCTTCTCCTCCTTCCACTTGGGACAATCCCTAGAGGAAGTGGAGTGTGTGCCCTTGCAGTGAAAACAACAAACCGTCTCCAATGTGCAGTGTTCTGCGTCATGTCCCTGTGTTCCACATTTGCCACAAACTGACTAGGAAGCCCGACAAGTCTTATCTCCGTTCCCATATAATTGACACCTTAAGCAACGAAGTGGATTGGGGATGTATGGTCTTATGTTAACAATTTCGCAGCCAACTTTGACATGATCCGGGAGTGATACTTTTCCAAAAGTCAAGACAGTGGTGGCAGTCTTCGTCCTCACGCCTTCGGAATATCTTGTAATAAACCGGGCACCGATTACGTCCTGCTGAGCAAGTTCCCGTATGATCTTGTCCTCTTCCATAAACATGAGATCCCTGCAGGTGATAACACCTTTGCAGGAATTCATGGCGTGCGAGATCTTCGGCTCGACATGATATTCATGGAATTTATGCAGTTTAAGTCTTTTACCTGGGATGAATTTACTGTTTTGATGAGAAGGTCTCCGTTACCAAGTTTTTTTTACTTGTTCCACCTCCCCAGCACAGTAATGAATCACTTTCTTGTTGAGGAAAGGATTGAAACTGCTCAAGGGAGTAGAACCAAGAGCATGTAAGGTGACGTACTGTGCATTATGAACAGGTATGTCCAGGAGTTGCGTCTGGGGCCGTTTAGTCTGTGTTGGCAGTCAGTCAGTGTATCGGTCAGGGTTTCGTCAGGGCCGCCTCCACCCCTGAAGAGGAGGGAGGCAGCAGGGGCGTCCGACATAGTGACCACTTCCCCCTAAGGGAGGAAGTGGGAAGGAGGAGGAAAAACGAACAAGAGACAAACAACCCGGGACCGCACACCTAAGGCTGAAATTGCCCTCTCAAACCACTCCAGGGAGGCCCAATCATGTTAATTCATGCCCCAGAGCGATCAGTGGGGGGGACCCTCTGTGGGCAATAAGCAAAGATAATCTCAGTAAAAAGGAACAGACACCTACTATTCCTAGCTAGTAGGGATGGGAGGAAAGTTAGAAACTAGCTAACCTATACATCACCAGAAGGGTGAAAAAAAGCTAATGCCGGTGAGGCAGCCCTGAAAAGTAGAGAAGAGCGCAACGAGAGACACGTCTACACTCCTCACGACCATGTATGAAAGTCCCCACCAGTGGATTTTTTTTTTTTTTTTTTTCTCATCTATCGACCATTGGGGCCAAAGCCCCTGGTCATTAAGCCGTCACGTCCCGAGGTTTTCCGCACCTCCAAGATCCCCCAGTCCCGAGATATTTTCGATTTTTTTTTTTTTTTGGCTAAAACCTTCGCTTTTGTTGAGAAACATCGAAAATTCATAAAGAAATCGCTCACCTGAGGTTTAAAATACCCAATCCAGGTAGAAGTTCTTCCTTACCTGACTGGGTTTTCTAACATGCTGGCATCAAAGAAAACGAGTTCTATTGGAGGGTAACTATTTTATCCACTCATAAACGGTATTTATTTATTTTTTTGGTACAAATGTATATGTAGTATGAGAGTATATTGGTTTTCAAGCAGTAATAAAGGCATTATAAGCATTGTTTCACTCACTAACTAATCACCATATCTGACCTTTTTTTGCCACATTACCTGATCATTATTTCTGGCTGTTTCTTCTTCTAATGCTATGTAAACATTGTCCTCCACATTGTCACCGATTGGGGAATCACTCTGGCCCTGAATATCTTTACTAGCCAGGTCACTGGTAACAGGTGAATTGCCAAGACAATGGCGAGAGGGGGGGAGGGGGGAGGTTATGCGGTGTAAGGCATTGTCCCTGCTTGGCATCTTGTAGAGGAATAGAGGAAGGTGTCCCGTGTATACATACGAAAAATCAAGCACGAAAATTGAAAATTGTGCAAATTAGGGACCTTGCAATTGCACGACGTACCGGTACATCGCCAGGACTGGCAAATGCAAATCGTTGCAACGTACCCATACGTCGACGGGACGGTGTGGGTTAAGGTTTGTATATATATATATATATATATATATATATATATATATATATATATATATATATATATACAAACATATATATACAGTATGCATACTTACACTCACACATGCTTTCATACATATATACAGACACACTTTCATGTACATGTACATATATATATATATATATATATATATATATATATATAATAATTTTGATTTAATGATTTTTTTGTATATTTATTTTTTTAATTTTTTCTTGGTTTTTTATTTTTTATACCTTATATTATAAAGAAAATCCTAATCTAAAGACCCTAAAACTAATCACCTAACAGACAAATCGTTATCCTATACTAAATCCTACAGAGACAAATAGCTAGACCTACACTAATGGTAAAAATACCTCGACTAACAGAACACCATCGACTGCAGATATATAATGCCTTTCTACATTACATACCTGCACTCATCACTTGCTGACTATCAGTCGAGGCATAACCTAATGTAGGGGACATCAGTATATGGAAGAGAACCAGACGAATCAGAAACATTTCCATATACGTCAGCTGTCCGCCCTAATTAGAACAACTTAAAAAAAGTGGTATTAGGTATTCACATAACATGTACAAAAAGTGAAGGACTTCGCCCAACAGACCACCATCGACTGCAGCTGCTCAATACCAATCTATATTGCACACTTACACTCATCAACTGGTGACTGTCAGTCGAGGAATGGGGTTTAATGTAGGGGACATCAATATTAGAAATAGAATAGTGGGAAGGAGGAACTATTTCAAATAAGTCAACTGTCAGCCCTAATTAATAGTACAATATATACATAATTACAATCGATAATAAACAAAACCATATAGGAAAAAAGTCACATCATTCTGATCAGTCCGGTCTCTCTCAAGAAAGGCATCAATTTATCAATCATAACAATGTCCCCATCACCCAGGATGGTGGAATGGGTGAAGGGGATGTCTGCTGCTCCGCTGTAATTTATAAGTGAAGTGCATTCACGAATAAATTGCCGACAGTGCAGGATGATATGAGTGATAGATAACACCACATCACAGATGTAATAATGCGGTGGGAATCGTTTCTCCATATGAGGTTTAAGTGTGTTAGGAAGGTGGCATTAAGCCGTAAGCACGCCAACACTTTTTCTTCCAGGCGACTGGGATGGTTGGCAGTGGCCTAGTCTCCCAAGTACGGCTTAGACATCCGAATATTTAGTTTGGTCCAATGACCTTGCCACAGAAGATTAATTGAATTCTTTCCGAGAGAGAGAGACTCGACCGTAGATCACGAGGAACGTGTCAAGTGTTCTCGAGTTCCACAGCCGACTTTGCAGGTAAGTCAGCTTTCTCATTGCCATAGATGCAACAATGACCAGGCACCCAGATGAGCGTGAATGACTTGTTGCATGAATGCAACTTATTAACCCCTTAACTGCGGGGCATCACTTTCGTGACGCTTGGGAGCAAGGGATCATACCGTGGGGCGTCGCTTTTGTGATTCTGTGTTATTTTGAATTCACCCGGGCTTCCAAGTGGGGGCTTGTATCATCTATCAGTACTGCCAATGTCCAACACTAGTCAGCACTCCTAATCTCATCTGTACTCCCATCCATTGTTGACAATTTAGCCATTTCTCCCCGTTCTTGACTCCCCTCCCTACCCCCCCTCCATTTCCCTATCCTCTCGCCTGCCCGGCCGTGCTACGCTAAGTAAATCTTCCCTGGAGTTTTTCACTGATTTCATCCATTGAAATAAGCCCTATGTCCTATTCTTATACCAAATAATATATACAAGAAAGAAATAAGGTAAGTGAGAGTGCCATACACCTGGAATTGGCTAATTATCACCTGACAACACCTCACGTGCACTCGTTCGCTAATTTTAGCTGTTTTTTCCCCTTGAAATATGCCGTATAATCTATTTTCGTAATAAATATACATGTAAGGAGGGAAGGGAGAAGCCTAAGTGATATTTACATTCACCTGGAACTACCTAATTTATAATGTATTGTCTAGATTTCCTGCCAATCATATCAGTGCTAGACAAAGCTGTTTCAAGATATAACATTTGTAGCTCTGAATATATATCTCCTAAGTAGGCCTCTAATCTATTTTCGTAATAAATATACATGTAAGGAGGGAAGGGAGAAGCCTAAGTGATATTTACATTCACCTGGAACTACCAAATTTATAATGTATTGTCTAGATTTCCTGCCAATCATATCAGTGCTAGACTTAGCTGTTTCAAGAAGTAATATTGGTAACTCTGAATAGCCCCTAGCAGGCCTCCACGCTGGTCCTCCGTTATCAGTTCACTCTCATCTTCCGAAGCGAGAGAACGTATGTTTCTTCTTGCTGACTTCAAGGCCTTTTTTCACCCCCATGCAAATGGCCCTGTGACCTTTACCCCCTACTAAACCTCGTGTGGAAATAGGTAAAGGGCTGACAATTGATAAAAGAGTGACTACGATCTTTCTATTGAGTAAAACAGTGCAAGTGGAATTGTAAATAATGTGTAAATAATGTGTAAACAGCAAGTGAAAGTAATGAATGTAAATATACGTGAACAATGGAAAATAGTTTTATAAGTTATTTCAAGCGACAGTGCACAACACAGTGTAAATAAAATAGAAATGTAAATAACGTAAATAAAATAGAGAACGTAAATAGAAATGTAAATGAGTAGTATTATAAGAATACGAGTATATACCCTAGGAGTAATGAAAGTGAAAGTTTCACTCTAGCATGTCTGAATGCTATGAGTTATGAGAGTGAAGATGAAAGTGACATTCACTCTCAATGCCAGTATACAGGACGAGAAAGTGAATGCTACGTATTTTACTGAAAGAAATTGAATCCCTACAGTGACAATAAACTAATACTACTGAAGGAAACTTATGGATAAAGACTGTAGATATATATAAGTGTTATATAGTAATAGAAATATAAAGTGTGAGGGGTTTTATGAATAATAAATGACAGACTACCAAGAGCGAACTAGTGCCAGTGCGACGATCAGACGCGCTCGTAATTTCCATTGCTTTCACAGTGATTTTTTTTTTTAGTATGGATCCCAAACTACTTGAAAATTGTAGAATAGTGTTTATAGTGTTTGTATCTGGCTGTGGTAATCATATTACGGGTTGTCGGGAAGTGTAAAGTGGAGACTTCGTTACCCTACTTCAGAGGTCTCCACAAGTCCTACGGTAACAGACGAAGGCTCAACAATCATTCCAGGAGAAAGCTGAAGGTATGTGCCATAAGCATATGTAATTTTATTATTCTAGGACTAATAACTGATTTTTGGCAAA
Source organism: Coenobita brevimanus (assembly GCF_032717465.1). Lineage (NCBI taxonomy): Eukaryota > Metazoa > Arthropoda > Malacostraca > Decapoda > Coenobitidae > Coenobita > Coenobita brevimanus. The sequence goes on from NC_137064.1 coordinate 10,619,468, forward strand.
TATTTTTGAGAGTCTGTCGGAGCCCAAATAACCCCGCAGCACACGCAAGTCATTGGTAAACAAGCCCGCGGTGTAGGGGTTAACGATGCGGCCCTTGATCTCGTGAGAGTCCGTAGCACAAGAGGCAATTGCCTGAAGGGGTGATTTTGAATCTGAAAATATGATAAATGAGTCATGCCTAGAATTGAGAGCATAGTCTATGGCTTTGTCAATAAGAAAAAGTTCGGAAGTAAACACAGATGTATGAGTCGGCAACCAATACCTGAGGGCACATTCGGTCGACCATACACTTGCACCCACACATTCACTCGACTTGAAACCATCGATGTACAATTGGTGGGACCCCATGTGACGCACGATGATGTTATGAAACAAGTGGTGGACCTCCGCCTCCGGCGCCTTGGCCTTTGGTTCTCGGTGCCATGTTACATCCACTGTAAAGCCTGGTGGCTTCCAAGGCCCTCTCCCGGTGACGACTCAAGGTGCCTGGAACCACTGTCTGACTCTCTTCTTCTTCGTTTCTGCAACATTCGTGGCCTTTCCTCTAACTTTCGCTCTGTTGAGCACCACTTCTCCTTCTCTAAACCTCACCTTCTTTTCCTAACTGAAGGTGCCTGGAAGCACTGTCTGACTCACTTCTTCTTCGTTTCTGCAACATTCCTGGCCTTTCCTCTAACTTTCGCTCTGTTGAGCACCACCTCTTCTTCTCTAAACCTCACCTTCTTTTCCTAACTGAGACTCAGCTGTCTGAGGCAACTGACAGCAAACCCTTCTCTGTATCCTCCTACTTTCTATATACTCATTTCAAAGCCAATGGTGGCTGTTGTGTATATATTCGCAACAACTTATCTTGCTCTCCTGTTCCTGAACTCGATTCTTCTGAATTCTCTACACTCTGGCTTCGGCTTTCCTGTCATTCTCTAACTAAATATATCTGTGCTGTTTACTTATCTCCTAATTCTACTGACTATGGAAAATTCTTTGACTATCTTACTTCTACAATGGAACACATTCTATTTCTCCTTTCTCTGAAATCTCCATTCTTGGAGATTTCAATGTTCACCACCACCTTTGGCTCTCCTCTCCTTTCACTGATCCACCTGGTGAACAGGCCTGCCCCTTTTCTATCGTTAATGACCTAGAGCAGCTTGTACAGCACCCTACCCGTATCTCTGACCGCCTTGGAGAGAGCTCCAACATACTTGATCTCTTCCTTACAACTAATCCTTCTGCTTACACTGTTAATTGTTTCTCTCTGTTGGGCTCCTCCGATCACAACCTTATTACCTTAACCTGTCCTATCGCTCCGGTACGGCCTGCGGACCCTCCAAAAAAACGTTGTCTCTGGCACTTTGGAGCTGCGGATTGGGAGGCCTTCAGGCAGTACTTCTTTGATTTTCCCTGAAATGATTGTTGCTTCCATGGCCGGGAGCCATCTGGGTGTGCCTTGCGCATTACAGAGGTAATTCTCTCGGGCATGGAAGCATACATTCCTTTCTGATATCCTTTGACTAATGCACGAAAGCCTTGGTTTAATCACGCTTGTTCTAATGCTGTCCGCAACAAGGAGAGGGCCTATAAAAGGTATTGGAGCCACGAACTCTTCCCGCTCCTTCTGGCACCTTGTCAAAAACCTTTCTAACAACTTTACCTCATCATCCTTCCCTCCTCTTTTCTACTCTGATGGCTCTGTAGCTATTTCTTCTGCTGATAAAGCAGATCTCTTCGCTCAGACTTACTCCTCCAATTCCACCTTAGATGATTCCGGTGCTGTTCCTCCATCACTTCCCCCCTCTGGAGTGCGCATCCTTGCAGTGAAAGCAGCACTCAGTCTCGGATGTATAGTTGTCAGCAGAGTGACCTACAGCCATGCACTTGCCACACACGAAGTTGGAAGCCTGACAAGTGTTTTCGTGGTGACCATAGAGCTGACATTTTGAGCAACTATGCCCAGAGTCGGACACATAAAAAAAAAAAAAAAAAAAAAAAAAAACTAAGGGGATTGGGAATGTACGGTCTGACATTTACAATTTCATATCCTACTTTCACATTAGTAGGTAGAGATATTTTTCCAAAAGTCAAGACTACTGTGGCTGTCTTCGTCCTTATCCCTTCCTGGAAACGAGTGATAAAGTGGGCATCAATGACATCTTGCTGAGCAAGTTCCTGTATGATCTCTTCCTCACTCATCACCATGAGATCCCTGCAAGTGATAACACCCTTGCAGGACAGTGAAATGGCGGGGGACAGGGAGGCGATTTGTTTGTGACCACTCCTTAAGGGATTAAGGCGTCTGACAATAGATAGATAGACTGGCTTATGAATCTTGTTTTGTTTACAGCAACTAAAGGGATCAAAGCAAAAATGATTCATAAGTTTCAGATTGGAGTATTAATCTGATCCATCCATCCATCATCCACTCCTGCGTTGCCCTATGAGGAGCGTAGGAGCCCGGGGCTAGGCAAGTTAGTCCTGACATTTACATGACAGTGACCAGCCTCACTCATCCGTGAGTGGCATTACGTGAACATTAAACCCCAACCACCCCTTGGATATAAACCTTCACCGGCTCAATCCGATTGGAGCGCCAAAATTACCCACTAAATCACCAGGCGCCAAAATTTGGTTATACGGTTACCACCTAACGTAGTAAATGGTTTCCTGGTGTACAGGAAACCATTTGGCTTGTCACTCACTATAGAGTCACCTACTGTACATGCAGAAGGAAGAGGAAAGAATGAAGGAGGGGAAGATAGAAGGGGGAGCGTAAAGCTACCTAGAGGCAGGAGGACGAGGAAAGAATGAAGGAAAGAAAAACAGAAGAGGATGAAAGGAAAGAAGGATGGAGGAGAGAAAAGGGCAGACACCTGAGAGCAGCACTACATCTAGTGAGTGGATGGTGAGCGCCCCCACCTACCACACGTATTAATCTGTTAATTTCATCATTTCAATCGATACTGGAAAGGGACGCCTTCGCGTGGTGGCTTCATGATACAAACGTTCCTCAACTCCCTCCCTGTTCCCGAAATGAAGATAGTGGACTGAAGAAGGGCAATATAGTCTGCATCCCGCTGAACTCATGACCAGATGAGCCTCGGGTCACAATATCAACAACAACACAACGTCGTTTCATACGGGGGCATCACGTAATGCACTTTCTGATTATTTACAATTCAGAAGCTTTAATATGCTTAACAGAGATGGAACAAAACATCTTATATATTTATAGCCTAATAAGAGGCAATATCATGCATACCATATCTAATGGAAATCTGCCGGAAACCAGTGCTCCCGTCGCCACATCTGGGCTTCTGAATTTATCGTCTTGTTTTACCTTAATGAAGTGACTAATTTTTGTGTAGAGGCAGTTCGTCCGTGGCCCCCGCTTCTGGGATTAAGGCATTTATCAGTAAATAGACTGGTGGTGATTATCAGAAGTTACTGTAATTATTGTTATGCATACTTTATTATTCACAAGGGAACAGCAGAGGATGAACATAAAAGCAGTATTATGACTAGTGATTTGATAATTGTATTATAAATGTACTTTTACTGTATTTTCGTCGTCATAAAATTCACTTCTTTGCATGATACATTTGAAATTCATATACCGGTACACAATAATGTTCCTTGACATTGCTATATAGTTCCGCTGACTCAACTAACGATTGTGTTCTTCTAGAGAGAGTAATGGGGAAGGTGATGGGGAGTGAACTGGGTTGTAGGGAGCAGTGTACAGGTAAAGTGGTCCACTGCTATTCTCCGTCTTTGTCTTCTGTCGCACCCGTCCTAGATTGATGAAAAAAGTTGGCTACAACACCAGGACAACACATCTCACTTCCTGGCCATCCAATTAATTATTCCAAGGGCACAAATTCAAGAGATAGCCTCGGACAGATACGGGAGAAGAAACTCCCTGGTATTTGGGTGTTCCGTGTGGCATCTCTATCTGTTTTCTACTTTATATTATGCTGTTATCTTTCTTGATTAAGCAGCTGTATGCTAAAGTGTCAATGAGATTGAAAGTAATTATCAAGGTACCATGCAATCACATGGTAATGGTGTTCCTAAAATGCAGTAGAAAATTAATCAGAATACATTTAAAATGGTTTGAGATCACAACAGAAGAAAGTGGCATGCCTGTAAAACAGAGCCATTCTCAAATTCACTTTATCAAGATCGTCACGTCCTCTTGTTACTCCTGATGCCATCTTTAGCAGCGATGTAACATTTACAAAACCTTAACTCGCCGTTGTCTGATGAACAAGCAACAACACCTCTTCATGATATATTTTCATTTCCTACCGAGTTGAGGTAAGGCAACCGATAACTGTGAAGGACCTTGGCGTAATTTAGGATACCAACACAAGGTAAAGTGTCAGCCATCAGAAAGTGTACGGTAAGGCCGTGTAAGTCTCGATAGGAATTTGTTCTCGAAAATAGTGAGCATAAAAAGCGGCCTGGGTGTAGCAGACGTCCTCTCGCCTAGCGCAGTGCGACAGTGGCCAGGTGACCGTCCCTTCAGGCGACCAGCGCTCCTGCACCACCACCGCCACCACCACCATCACGCAGTCACACAGCCATGGTCAGTGTTGCCTAGCATCCTCCTTACCAACACTACCATCATTTTGACTTAGTATCGTATACTCATACTCACCGGCATTGGGGGCGTCCCAGCAACTATTCTCTGACGTATGAATGGGCAATTTTTCACTTTAATACTCCTTTTTTTTTTTTTTATCGACATAGTTTGCGTCAGTAACATATATGAGGATAAAAAGGTGTAACTTTCAAAACAAATCACTGAGAAAGAAGTGTTACGAAACCCCCTGTGCCACCTACATTAAAGGCCTTGGTTCCTCATCTTCATCCTATCACTATTTCCAAACGATACATGGGGTAGGAAGAATTCAAAAACTGGAGCGAGAATGCATAAAAGCGAGAGAAAATCTTTTTTGAACACATAGCATTTTACCGCAAAATATTGGCGAACACGGGGTATTACTGTTTGTTTCTCATATATATATGTAAGTTGGAATAACCCGTTCTGCCTGTGCCTGGCCAGCGCCCTAAATCTGCCATTGACACTGAAGTCCGCATTGAGGTTGGTGTAGGAGACTTCATAGTGCCTCTTCCTCAGCGCTATAATATCCATCGTGCATCTTATTTTCTCTTGTGTGTTCTGTCATTCTGTTTAATATCGACACAGTTTACATCAGTTATGTGGAAGAGGATCACTGAGGTGTGATGTGAAGAATAAATTGTCAAGAAAGAGGCGTTACAAAATTTCCGGGGCAGAATTTGTCACGAATCTATTTTTTTTTTTTTTTTGTCTGCCGTGCCGTGCCTCGCTAGTCGCAATAATGATACCCGTATATGGAACTGTCAGTAAACATCACAACCATATGGGTATAATACTCGTACTTCTAAAAATCAGATTCTGTGGGCGGTATTCTTTTCGGTTTAAATTCCATAGCTACACACTTTTTCCTTGCATCAAATTTCGGTATGTGGAACGGTTATATCTCGAACATCACTGTTGCTAAGCAGGTTAAGGTTATTAAGATGTAAATAATGTTCAAGAGAATATGACGGTGCAGTATGTAAAATCAAGTCGCCAAGGGAGAGTTGCTGTTGTGTTTCATAAGCCACGGGAATATAACACAAACAGTTCAGGAGACATATCAGGAATCTTGAACGCGTTCTGGGAAAGACTTGGGAAAGCTGGAATATGCATAAAAGAAGGACGGCAGCTAATTTGCACATACTGTACACTGTATATGCTTGTTAGGGTATTTGTGACAGGTACTGGTGAGGATGTAGACGGTAGATTACGTCACTGTATTTGTGGTGTCGTGTTACGGTAATGGTTTTCTGCTGTGCTGGTGGTGGTGGTGGTGTCAGGCAGAGTTATATTGTTGTGGTGGTATCAGGCAGAGTTATGCTGTGGTGGTGGTGGTGTCTGACAGTGTAATGTTGTGGTGGCGGTGTCAGACAGTGTAATGGTGTGGTGGCGGTGTCAGGCAGTGTAATGTTGTGGTGGTGGTGTCAGGTAGTATAATGGTGTGGTGGCGGTGTCAGGCAGTGTAATGGTGTGGTGGCGGTGTCAGGCAGTGTAATGTTGTGGTGGCGGTGTCAGGCAGTGTAATGTTGTGGTGGTGGTATCAGGTAGTATAATGTTGTGGTGGTGGTGTCAGGCAGTGTAATGTTGTGGTGGCGGTGTCAGGCAGTGTAATGTTGTGGTGGTGGTGTCAGGTAGTGTAATGTTGTGGTGGTGGTGTCAGGCAGTGTAATGTTGTGGTGGTGGTATCAGGTAGTATAATGTTGTGGTGGTGGTGTCAGGCAGTGTAATGTTGTGGTGGTGGTGTCAGGTAGTATAATGTTGTGGTGGTGGTGTCAGGCAGTGTAATGTTGTCATGTTAGATACTGTTCATGTTTCGGTACAGTGTAAAGTTGCTGAGGTGATCAAAATTATGGCTGAGAGGGAGATGATGAAGTCATATCAGGTATGATTAACATGATAGTGACAGCGAGTAGTTTTGATGTGAAGGAAATAATTAATGAATTTTAATAATATATATGAGAAAAATATCAGATAGTTCTGTTGGTGCTAGAATCAGACGTAACTAACGACACATTCAGCCTAGACAAAAATGTGAAGATCTTGAGCCGCACTGGACGCTAATCGATGGACTTAAACAAACAGTAGAATCCACATTTGTGGGATGCCACATTTGTTCGACCACTGGATGCCAAAAGTTGCAGGGAAGAAGGCGAAGTAACTGAGGGTGCTGCACAATCGTTGCCAACTACAAGTAAATTGAATCCTATATACTATTAAACCACTCATCTTGTACTGTCGGGTTTACCAGCCTCATCCCATACCACAGCTATGACTAAGCACACTTACAAATTGTTGAATCCACTGGTACAGCGCGCCGATTTTACAAATATAGAATGTCACATATAAACAAACCGGTACGACTGTGTTCTGCCAAAACCCTTTACCGCGTAGCGCGACATATATGCCACGTTTGCAAGTGTTTTCAACAGTTAATTAATAGGTAATCCCCAAAGATTGGACCTATGAGCTGTCTCGACCATATGCCGGTAGATAACTGGCGGTACGTTTTGCAGACGTGTTACCCTTGCGAAGTCCCACTTGCAACAATTTCAGACAGTAAAAGGCTAGGCAACCGAGTATCTTATATTTTTACTATGTACTTAATGTTACTGTAGGATATAATGCTTCTGGATTACATGCATTGCATGTTCATTTTGGCAGCGCATCAGCAACAGTGTAATTTCCAGCAAGGCATCGGTATACACTACATCAGGGGTTTACATCATTTAATTTCTTAGGAAATGATGACTGACCATTATCTGGTCAACTAGTTTTTAAAGGATTTTTTTTTTTTTTCTATCCTGTCAATCAGAGGGTCTTTTCTTCGTTAACTGACATCGTCTGGTGATTGTCAGAATATAGTAAGAAAACACCATTTTAATGCGGGAGTTAATGAAGATGACTTCCAGTGTGACGTTCTACCCAGAGAGAGAGAGAGAGAGAGAGAGAGAGAGAGAGAGAGCAAAATTCTCCTTCCGATAGTTTTTTTTTTCCTATGAATTATAAAGGCGTAACTAGTTCATGGTAAAAAGAAATCGCGTATTACGGGTGAGCGTTTATTCACATGCTGAGAAGGCAAGGAGAGGGTGAGATTTTTGAATGTCAGTGAGTGAGGGGAGAGAGGAATGTGGCGGGTATCCTGACCGCACCTGCTTCCGATCAATCTTTCTCACTCTCCCGTCTCTGCACGTCGCTTTACGCCCCAGTTGGCCTTAAAAATAATTAACGGGAGTACAAGAACGGTGGAGGGACACTGAATAGTTTCACTTTCGAGTTTTTTCAACCTGCCGCAGTAAGAGCCTCGCCAGAAGCGTCGAGGAAGTCGTCCGCCACTAGGCAGTATCTCTTTATTTCTATACACTGGGTTCACTTCTAAAGCACCCTACCAGTACAAGTTACTGGTTTTGTTAAACTATATGGATTCGTGAATTATGTATCATGAAACACATTGACTCACACTGCATTCTTTTGATGGAGGCAGCAACTGATGGAATAGTTCTTCCACAGGCATGTAAGTAGGCATTTTAAAGAAAGGTAAACGTGCGAACACTTCATCTGTCGGGTGGAGACTAAAACTGTGTAGGCTTGACTGATGAGTGAACAGGTATATGACCTATTTCATAGGGCACTCAGATGATAGTTTTTTTGTTTTTTTTTCCATGCTGCCTTTCATGTTTCTGGTGAACTCAATGTAGTAATGCAAAACAGAATTAGGATGATAATAATACAGGTATTGTCTTAAAATGTTAAAACTAATAACGATACCAACTGACAAAAAAGTTTGGGAAAAACTGAGAGTAAATGGCACAGATAACTGTGTAATGAGTCATGTGACAGGTGTGAGGGGTGACCCAATGGCCGGGCGAGCGATCAAGCGCGACGAGATAAGGGGATCAGGCCAGTGCCCGCCAAGTGCCGCCACCGCTAATTGATCTGCTCTAAATATTGTAACATTTAAAGAAAACAAGCAAAAAAACAGCATTTACAAATCTCTTTTGATGAACTTCCGTGATGTTATCAGAGCTATTCCGGCATTAGCTCCCAAGATTGCTACTTTGTTCCTTAAGTGTTGAGTGTGATGTATGTACTGTAAGTGAAGAGGGATATGCAGTGTCGAGGTAACATAAGCCGCTTCCTCTGTATCATACATGGTCTTCCGGCTTTTCTAATGTCGTTATCTTTCTATTATGAACCTTATGCGCGGCACTCGTGAAAGGGATGAATGGGGTTCAACAAAGCAGTATTGAGGAGTACTAGGGATGTTTATTGTATGAGGAGGGTGGGTGGGGGAAATTCGAGTGATTGTGAGCTGTAGATAGAGGAGCAAAAAAACTTGGTGAGAGAGAGAGAGAGAGAGAGAGAGAGAGAGAGAGAAACCGTTGTACGGGCATTATCAGCAAGGAGGAAATTTGCAAGAATGACAAAGGGAATGAAAGAAACAGCCAAGAGAAAGGTATGGAGTTGAAGAGGAAGGCAAAGAAAAATGGGATGAAGAAATATCGAGGAATTTTCGGGAACGTAAGACATTACGAGTATTTTGGACAGAACGACTCATTGTAAGTAGAAGCACTAACAGTACACCTTCCGATGTAATGATACCCATGGACGTACAGCTACTGTACCTCCTCACCGTACTACCACCAATAAATTACAGTCTGTTTTGATACTTGGGTAAATTACTGTTGCCTGTTGGCTTCCCTGACCCAGAGGTGGTTACAGTCGGGAACACCCAGGCTGTTTGCTACCTGACTTTTGAGGAAAGAGCTAAGTCAAACCTATATTATTATTAATAACTAGTTACCTATATACTTATTGTGTAGCGACGATAAGGAAGCTTCGCCATAAGTAATTAGGATGCTGGGTGTCTTTGTAGTTATGCAAATGCTGCTTCTGTGTTCACTGCCTAGAAACTTCATATGAACACTAACCATTAAAAGTGGTTCAAGGTTATTCATATTTGGATTATGTACTTTGATTAACCTAAAGTAGGTTCTTGTGTAATATCAACACGATCTAAAAAAAAAAAAAAAAAAAAAGTGTGGAAGAAATAAATGTAGCATTGGTAGCCTACGTTTTACATTTGTCTAAATAACTGGCTAACCGTATGCTTAACTGTAAACATCTCCTTTCAGATAATGAAATGGACTACAGCTACGGGTATATTTGTGTAAAGTTACAGCTTTACAGCTTTTGTAGTCTAAAACGTGTTGCAAAGAAAATACTGAGCAGATTTGAATTCGATACTTTCCATTAGGTTAAATGAGAAAATATTCAGCCAAAATTCTCGACAAATTTTATTACAGGATATTCAACCAAATAGCTGCATCTGAATTAGTTTCTGAGATATTTCAGTTTCAGATATACAATTTTTGCACCAAAAATGAGTTATGACCTTCAAAAATAGATCAAGGTCGTTTATATTTGGCACAAGTACTTGAGTACTTGGGTACCTTCATGTATTATAGCATCAAGATCTAAGAAAAAAAGTGCAAAGAAAAATAATACTAAAACAATAAGCTTAAAAAAGAACACATTACGAGTAACGTCCTACCCCAGCCTTCTCCACGAATTCCTTGACTGAGCCAATCTTTGCCACGTTTTCCCTGCAAATTGCTCCATCTCATCTCTCCACCTCCTTTCTGGCCTTTTTCTGCTACGTTTACAATCCCTTGGTGTACAGTAATCAGCCTCTTGTTGTATCGGTTATCCTTATTCTTGCTACATGGCCTGCCCACCTTCATTTCCGTTCTTTTATAACTTCTATAATATCTCTGACTTTAGTCTGCACTGTCACCCATGTTGATCATTTTCTGTTTCTTGAAGATATTCCCAACATTGACCTTTCCATTGCTCTCTCAGAACCGATTAATTAATTTTCCATCGATTTTTTCAGTTTCCAGGTCTCACAGTCATACGTCACAGCTGGAATTATACATTCGTTGTATACTTTTCGTTTCCTACAAACTGGCAAGCTGCTTTTCATAACGTCTCATGTTTACCGATAGCTTTCCATCCAATTGTAATGCGTCTTTTTAATTCGCTCTCATGATCTTTCATTAATTTTAGTATTTGCCCCACGTAGTTGTACTCCTCGACTTCAAGAATTTCTTCACTTATTCTGATGACGCTCTTTGGTATATGTGGATTAAACATTAGTTTTACTCCGGTTCATTTTTAGCCCTACTTTGAGACTTTCTCTGTTCAGGTCATTTAACATTTCTTGCAATGTCTCTGCAGTTTCTGAGATTAGGACAATGTCACATGCAAATCTTAAATGGTTTTGTTTTTCTCCATCTATGTTTACTCCTTTGTTTTCCCAGTCTAGCTTTCTGAAAATACTTTCTATGCATGCTGTAAATAATTTAAGTGAAATTGTATCTCCCTGACGCACGTCCTTCTCAATTTTTTCCGAGTCCTTATGTAATTTAGCTCCTACAGTTCCCACTTTATATACGTTTTCGAATAGGTTTATAATGTTCTAATTCATTCAATCCTTGTTCTCGCAATGAATTTATAATTGCTATGTGATCCACTGAGTCGAATGCCTTTTCGTTGTCACAAAACCTAAGCACAGTGGTTTATTATATTCTGTAGTTTTCACAATTAGCTGATTTATTGTGTGTAGATGATCAGTAGTCGAATACCCGCTCCGGAATCCTGCCTGTTCACGAGGTTGATTTTCCTCCAGATTTGTTGTTATTCTGTTTGTGCGGACATTTGTGAAGAGTTTGTAAACGACTGATAATAAGCTAATCGGTCGATAGTTACTAAGATCTTTTAAGTCACCTTTTTTGTAAAGTAATATAACTATTGCATTACACTATATTTTGGGAATTTGCACCTTTTTCACTCGTATACACTGAGTAACTAGTGAGCAAGCCTGTTTTGTACTTCTACTTCTGCATCCAACAGTAAATCTGGTACTATTCCATATTCTCCCGGAGCCTTCCCTCTTCATATTTTTAAGAGAAATATTTACTTCGTCTGGTGTTACCTCAGGTATTTCACTTGTGTCAACTGAAAAGTTAGCTATTGGTACTACTGTCTTTGATGGATACATTTCTTTATAAAATTCTTCAACTCTCTTCACCATCTTATCTCTACATTTAATGACTTCACCGTTTTTGTCTAGTGATGTACTTTGATGCTTTCCTATTGTCATTTTACTTCGAACCTGTTTCAGACTTTCTCCTTTTTTCATGATTTCTTTGACTGATCCATGTTTCTCTTTCTTTTTCCTTCTCTTTGTCACTTGTTGATTCAATCAATCAATCATTTTCTGTGGTATCCCACGGGATGCATAGGGCCTCGATGAACTCTCTCCACCAGTATATGTCTTTTGCTATCTCCTTCAGGTCTCACCAACACTCCTCTCCTGCTTCTCTTTTCATTGTCCTTAACCAGGTTTCCCTCGGCCTACCTCTACCTCTTCTTCCTCTAGCAGTCCACTCTGGCACATCCTGTATTAAACCGCTTTCTTTTCTGTATATGTGCCCCAGCCACTTCCAGCGAGACAGTCTCACACATTCATTAACTGGTTCCACTCTCGTAATATCCCTTACTCTTTCATATGTAGCTCTGTCTTGCCACTTTACCCCAAGAATCAGTCTCAGTATTTTATTCTCAAATCCTAATACTTTCTGAGCTGTTGCAATTGTACTGTACCATGACTCATGCCCATAAATTAAAATTGGTCTAACCATGGACTTGTAAAGTTTGACTTTAGTATGTACCGAAAGCATATTATTATTCTAAACAGATTTCAACATTCCAACAGCTCACCAAGCCTGTGTAATTCTCTCCTCAATTTCATTGTTTAATGATCCAATAGATGATACAATCGTTCCCAGATATTTAAAGTTTTCTAAATTATTCACCACATTATTCCCAATTACACAATCGATTTGGTTCTCCACGTTCATATTTATAATTTCAGTCTTTCCACAATTTATTACCAATCCCACTTTTTCTCCTTCCTCCACAAGACAATCAAGCACCCTCTGCGTCTCTTAAATACTTCTACAATTCAGTACAATATCATCAGTATAGTCCAAATCCATCAGCTTCTTATTTTCTTTCCAATTAATACCTGCACCTGTTCTCCTTACAACCTTTCTCATAACATAATCCATAACCAAAACAAACAACAATGGCGAAAGAACTCCTCCTTGAATCACTCCTGACCTAACTTGAAATGGATCACTCAAAGAACCACCCACCATTGCCTTACAAAAAGTACCTTCATGCAAGCTTCTAATATTTACAAACTTTTCTGGTATACCATGGAATCTCATAATTTTCAACATAGCTCCACGTGAAACACTATCAAACGCCTTTTCAAAATCCACAAAACACATACTAAGTGGCATTTTCATCTCATTAGCTTGTTGCATTAGATGCCTTACAATAAATATCTGATCATTACAATCTCGACCCTTTCTAAATCCCGCTTGTTCTTCTCTTAAAATTTTATCAATTACTGGCTCTATTCTGTTCAACAAGATTTTGGAAAAGACTTTTGCAACTATAGGTGTCAAAGTTATCCTCCTCCAATTGCCACACACACTTAAATCTCCCTTTTTTGGTATTTTTATAATCACTCCATTTTTCCACTCTTCTGGAATTCCACCATTATCCCAAACCACATTAAAAAGTTTCAAAAGCGCATTCATCAACTCGTCATTTCCACCTTAAGCATTTCAGGAAATATTCCATCCTCTCCTGGGGTCTTAAAATTCTGTAACTCTTTTATAGATTTTGCTACTTCTTCCAAGGTTATATCCCCTGTTTCTATCTGCAAATCTCTCTCGGCTAGCAAAATGTCCTCTTCAGCTGGGATTGGTCTATATAGAACAGATTCAAAATGCTCTTTCCACCTTCCTTTTATATCCAAATCTTTAGTCATCAAATTACCATTTCTATCTCGTACGGATATTTCTTTCCTTCTCTTTTCAGTCCCAGTTAACTCCTTTATGGCCTGAAACGCTCCTCTTGTGCTCTGACCGTCATTTTTACTTAATTTAATTTGTCTCTGTTGCCTTTTCATCATATAGCCTCTCTTATCATGCCTAACGAGTCTTTTTACTTCAGAATGACAAGTTTAGTTTACTTGTTGATTAGCTTATTTAATTCCGCTCGTTCTATTTCATCTTTCTTCGTTTTTGCTTTCCTTTCCTTTCCTTTTTTCATAAGCTCAAGTGTCTTTTCTGAATCCCTCTTGGCTTTGGTTGTATTAGGTTTTCCTACTACCTCCGCTGATTCTCTTAGCACTTTTGTTAGTCTGCCATTCAGCTCATCATTGTCACATTCAGCATTACTTAGAGCCTGAAATCTGTTCCTTATCTCCAACTGAAAGGCTGCGCTATTTTCGTTTACTTTTATTGGGCATATCTTTTTTAATTTTAATAATCTTCTTTCTTTCGCTTCTAAAACTGAATCTGGCTGTGCAACCCACCATTCTATGGTCACTTCCTATATTTACTTTGTTGATAACTGTGACATTCGTGATCGTGTTATTCTTATCTGCAATGATGTCGATTTCATTTTCTGTTTCTCCATTTAGGCCTCTCCAGGTGGTCCATATACATACATACATACATATATATATATATATATATATATATATATATATATATATATATATATATATATATATATATATAATGCAGTATAGTATCACCGAGGGCAATCCAACATCCCCAGGAGCATACAGAGGAGCATATACAGCGCGACTGGACTCAGGGCAACAGGGACATAAGTCCGCCCGGGCCGCATGCGCCTATGACCAGGAGCTTGCCCGCCGCCACCATAGCAGGAAAGCTAGACTACCTTCCAGGTGAGCCGACCACCGACAACCACGGGGTGGAGGTATTACCCTAGTTCCAGTCACCACCCCTGAGACGGCCAGTAGCCGCTCAACCCTCCTACAGGAGACGGCCTGCAGCCACTCTAGAGGTAACGAGAAGACGGCTGGTAGCTGCTCCCGCCTTCGTCATGAGACAGCCAGAAGCCACCTGAAGGTGCCCTAGATGAGATGGCTGGTAGCCGCTCGACCCTCCTACAGGAGACGGCCTGCAGCCACCCCGGAAGTAACGAGGAGACGGCCGGTAGCCGCTCTGAAGGTGCCCCTCAAGAGATGGCCAGTAGCCGCTCGACTCTCCTACAGGAGACGGCCTGCAGCCGCTCCCACCTTTGCCAGGAGACGGCCAGTAGCCGCTCCTAAAGTGCCCTTGAGTCAGCCTGTAGCCGCTTCCTCCCCCAGGCCATGGCCAGTAGCCCGGTCTTAGTGGCGGCCAGAAGCCGTGCCCCTAGAAGGCCTCGGCCAGTAGCTAGACCCTACAGCAGAAGACGGCCGGTAGCCGCTCCTTCGTCAGGTGCTGACTCCTGCCCACCAACCTGCGACCCAGAGGGAGACCGCAGCCTGGAGGAGTGTTGGACAGGCCCTGTAACTACCACCCAGCTCTTCTCACTACAGCCGGTTCCTGAGAGGACCCGCCTGACGGACCTCAACAGAGGCCTACGCCGCAGCCCACTCCTGACGGTGTCCCCAACTCCCAGAGACTGCAGCCCCAGGGACCTCTGGACCGCTCCTAGGACCCCTAGGAGGGACATCCCTTCACCCTGACGCCGGAGATCTTTGTCCTCCATCAGGCACCTGAGCGAGAGGTTCAGGCAGTTGTTTGGCCCCAGCCCTGAGGACCAGACCCCCGCCTCAAGTCCTGAAACTGTGGGACCCTTCACCACCAGCAGCCCCGGACCAGAAAGGACCCCCCTAAGTGTGATCCCGTGGCCCCTGAATACGGAGGCCCCTGGCAGAACTCAGCCCCGTCAGTAGTGAGGCTGAGCCATTCTCGCCGCCCTTTTACCTGACCGCCAGTACGCCCAGTCCCAAAAGTGGGTGAAAGTAAAGCACAGTGTTCGTGACATAGTGAAACAAGGGCAGAGCAATGAGTTATCAGAATATGGAAAGTCAGTGAGAAAGCATCACTAATAATATAAAAGAGAGGTAGAATAAGAGAGATAATAGCAAAACAGTGAACACGGCAAGGCAGTGAAATTGGGGTCTGTCTCAAGTGAACACACTACCATATACAGTGACTCCGCCTCATATTAAGACCATACAGAGGCCCCAGTGTAAGAGCAATAATTAACGACATGACAGACAAACCAGTTATCCTGCCAGCAGTGAAAATAATGCCAAAAACTCCACCAGTATACAGAACCTAGACTTTCCCAAATAGTAATGTTTAGCTTCACTGTCCAAAGTGCTATTCACCTTACCCGACCTTGTCCTAGAGAGTATCCTGTATGATACTAACACCCGATATCTAAGCCTTAGAATTATAATTATTCAGCATAACTGTATTTGTGACATCTGCCCGTTCCACCGTAGAATTTAGCAATACACATATAAGGTTGTTGCCTCGAGTTTTTGTGTCCTGCCTCTCTCTTATTTGTCTAAGCTCCATCTAGAAAGAACATCCAGCTACACACTAGGCGTTAGAGCAGTGGTTCTTAACCTATGGGTTGCGACCCAAATTTGGGTCACCAAGCCATTGGGAGTGGGTCGCCAAGAGACAAATATATTACTGATATTATTAATGTTGTATACTATTACTTTTTAACATATTACCATACTTGTCGATACTTCACACTTTACATTCGCTCTCTCTCTCTCTCTCTCTCTCTCTCTCTCTCCTACAGTAGGCGATTGCATTTGGCTTAAAAAAAGATTATTACCACGCACACAACTGGGAGTAGAGTACCGGTACTGTACATTTTATATTTTAAAACTTAACCGTTTTCATTTCGGAGTAATGATGCCCAGCTCATGGCTTACGTACGGTACCGAGGTCTAGAAGACATGGAAGAGGAATTTCTGTTCTGTCGGCCATTACACACAACCACAACCTGAGAAGATATTTTCAGTACTATGGACTCATTCGTCAATGAAGAAGGGCTTCAGTGGAATCAGTGTTTATGTCTGTTGTGATTGTGCACCAGCAATGCTGAGTGTACGTCATGGCTTCATTGCTAGAGTTAAAGAAGAAAATTCATTCGTGCTGATTGTTCACTGTCTCCTTCACCGTGAGAATCTAGCTTTTCAGGGGTTGTCACCTGAGTTACAGCAAATGATGCAGGAAGTCATCCAGGTAGTCAGTTTCATTAATCTAGGGCGGTGCTCTCCAGGATCATCAGTCGGATGTGTTTTGTTTTTGGTTCAGAACATGTACATGTGTTGTACCACTCTGAGGTTAGGTGGCTGTCACGAGGAAGGGTGCTCCAACGGTTGCCTGAAATGCGGAACGAGACTGAGCTATTTCTAGCAAAAAAGAATCATTCACTGGCCCCAAAGATTCTCTGATTCAAAGTAGGTGATGCAAATGACTTATCTTGCAGATATCTTTGCTGAGATTATCGCCTTGAACATTTCAATGCAAGGTCACGATCAGACATTAGTTGGGCTGTCAGAGAAGGTAACTGCATTCAAGGGGAAACTGAAGCTGTGAAAGAGTAAAACATGAGACTTGGAAGACTGCGTCGTTCCATCTTTGAGTGAATTTCTGGAAGACGAAAAATTTTCTCTCACCCAGGTCCAAAGCATCATTGTGGAACATATATCTCAAGACTAATCGAAGAGTTTTTCACTACATTCCTGAGAATGTGATGAAATATGCCTGGGTAAGAAATCCCTTCAGCACTGAAGCTGAAGACTGACCTGACGAGATTTCGAACATCAGCTACCTCCAGGAGCAGCTCATCGAAGTTCAGAATTATGAAACACTTCGTTATGATTTCAGGAAACAAAACGAATCACTGAGCTCATTCTGGATCAGAGTTTACAAAGAAAAGAAAATTCTTGGAGGTTAAGCCCTGAAAGCACTCCTTCCCTTTGCTACAACTCATTTGTGTGAGGCAGGATATTCTGCACTCATAAAGTACAGAAACTGTCTACAACCAGAGTATGACCTAAGATGCAGTCTGTCATCTAAATTACCCCGGTTTGATAAGCTGATTGAAACTTTTCAGTGCCAGGGATCTCACTGATTATAGTACTTTATGTCTCAGACAACATCCAAACTAGTGACTCTTTCCTTAATGGTCAGAGTAAATAGGTGTATCATGAACATGAATGAATTTTTTTTATTTTCAGATCTTCGATTTATTTTTTTCCTGCCAAAATGTGTTGATATTTTAGTTCTTAGGAAGTACATATAATAAAAAAGAAATTTATTTATTATGACATCAATAAAATATTGAAATATTACTTTGGTTTTAGTCACATAATATGACACATATGTTTGTTTCAGTTCTGGTACAGAGTAAGTGTACGAGGGTTTGGGTCGCCATATAGACCATCTTATGGATTTTGGGTCGCCAAGAAAAAAGGTTAAGAACCACTGCGTTAGAGGGCTGAGAAGCCGACCCTAAAACACCTAGCATTACAAAATATATATGCGGTATATATATATATATATATATATATATATTGTATCACTTGAGAGGCGCTGACAAAAATCAGACGCCTGTTGACTGCAGTATCTGCCACGGGAAACTGCCTCTCACACCTTCCGAGGACCGTAACGTGCTCAACAAAGGATCAAAATATTTTCCTTAAGCATAGTTACCACCGCTGGTATAAAAAAAAAAAAAATTCTTATTTTTACAGAGCAGTCGGACAAGAATCCTATTAAAACCCATCGACCGGCTACACACCCTATTTACCCACCGCCTCAGATCTACATGGACGGATCATCTGGAGGATACCCTGGATTTCTCCTACTTTTTTTTTTTTTAGATAATGAATGAAGGCAAAACAAAGGAAAAAAAATAAAGTCTATGTGCCAAATGGCATCCTCCATTCATAAAGTATTTATAACAACTGGATTTAAATTGAAGTGGCTTAAATGTTTGTGGGAAACAACTCCCAGGAAGTGAATTCTAGAAAGTAATAGTTCTGGAGATAAATGAATTTTGATAAGCAGAGCTTCTGCATTGTGGGGAAGAGAGTGTGAGTTCATGGGCGCTCCCAACTGCCCGAGTATTTCGGGAGAAAATGTGAAGGGGAGGCACAATTGAAGCCAGTTCGTCAGAGCACTTACGGTAAAAATATCGATAAAATAATGCTAAAGAAGCAACATCTCTACGTACTGATAATGGAGGAAGGGCCTGGATAATGGCAGGATTATTGATTAATCTAATGGCTTTATTTTGAATTTTGTCCAACTACCTCAATGCAACCGCTCCACATCCACTCCACAGTGGTGAACAGTATTCGATCTGAGAACGTACATGACTTTTGAATATTGTGGCCATCTGCTAGTCAGTGAAGAACTCAAGAATTCTGTACATAAGTCCCAATTTTTTGGAAGCATTTTTAGCAAGGGATTTAACATAAGCTGTCCAGCTTAGGTTGGGGTTTAGAGTAGCACCTAGGATATCAATTGTAGTGGATATGGGAATATTGACATCATTTAAAATTATGTGAGAGTCTGAGGGATTCTTTCTGTTGGAGAAATTAATGTATTTAGTTTTCTGAGCATTAAATGAGACCAGATTTGTTTGTCCCCATTGATTAATTTTAGGAAGGCCCTGGTTCAGAGAAATTGTTGTGTTTATTTGGAATTTATAATATCGAACTGTGTAAAGGAGGTACTAAATGTGAAAGAACTATGAAGGGTCGAGTCATCAGCATAAGAGTGTTTTGGGTTGTGAGTGGCAGATAGGTCATGAATGAGAAAGAGGGTTGGCGCCAAAACTGATCCTTGAGGTACGCCAGCATTTATGGAATGAAACTGAGAAAAAATTCCATCTACCATGATCCGTACTTTTCTATTATGATGGTAAGAAGATATTAGAGGAAAGAGTGATGCAAGGCCGTAGTGTGACATTTTAGACAATAAGGCCTGGTGCCATACTCTGTCAAATGCTTTTGATATATCAAGTGCTATTGTGTGTGTTTCACCATGTTGGTCTATTGTTTTTGTTAATCTGATGGGTAAGAAGGCAAAGAATGTCTACAGTTGAACGTTCTTGTCTTAATCCATACTGCCGATCAGTGATTAATTTATTGATTTCCAGATGCTTGATTATGTGTTTGTTAATTAGTGTCTCAAAAACTTTACCAAGAATGGAAGTTATTGCAATTGGTTTATAGTTTAATGGATCAGAAGTTGCCCCCTTTTTAGGAACAGGATGGATATTTGATTGTTTCCAAGAGGCTGGAAAACTTGAAGTACGGATCCATAAGCGGAAAAATTTTGCCAATACAGGAGCTAATACTGAGGAGCAATTTTTAAGTACTTTACTATTGAAGGATAGTTAAAGGCTTCTTTGGTTTTAGTCCATGTATAAGTGTTATAGGCTAATGTTTTATGTTCTGTTACTCTAGCACAATTGTGGTCAAACTATGATGGGAAATGAATGTTTCCATGCCAACTTTAATGAAATCCTGTATGTGGCCCAATGTGGAAGTTGCATCCTGGGAGAAAAAGGAGGTCCAAGGAACATACATGAAAAAATTATGGAGTCCCTCCCAGTCTGCCCTGTCGTAGTGCCATTTAGTCACCACGACAGGTTCAGAGCAGGAGGGTGTGGTAGGTGTTAATCTGGTGGCTTGAATCACACAATGATCCGAGGATCCGAGAGGGGACTTCACTTCGACATTATAATTATCTGAATTGGTTGTTAGAAACAAGTTCAGTAGGTGGGGATTTTGATCGGAGTTATCTGGCACACGGGTGGGTTGACTGACTAACTGGGTGAGATTAAATGAGTCTGCAAATAGCTCACATTCAAGACCAGAGTCATCTGTTCTGGCTGAATAAGTGAGCCATTCAATATTATGGACATTAAAATCACCCAAAATAGTAATTTCTGATGTAGTATTAATGATGAGGACACTTTGTTGTGAAGACAGAGAGTCAAATAAACTCGGCTCTGAAGGGGCATTAGGGGAACGATAAACACAACAGAAATACTTAATTTTACCAAAAGAATTTAATTTGTATATGGAATAGTCGAAATAAGGACAATTAAATTTAGTAATCTCCTCCAGGGCAATTTCTGATTTAGCAAGGCAACATACGCCTCCTTTGGGTCTGAAATTTTGATTCAAGATATAACCAGGAAAATTAAATCTAGCTAAATCAGAGGTGGAGCTTACTTGTGTCTCTGTCAAAAATAGCAGATCAGGGGATTCAAACTGGAGGAAATTTTGAACAGAATTGATGTTGGAGTGAAGTCCCCTAATATTGCAAAAGAAAATTTTACCGCACTGACGAGCAGATTTAGGGTGCTGCAACACTGGAGGTGGCACAGTCGCTTGATGACGACCGGGAGGGCCCTGTGCAGACGATCCAGCCCTGCCGGTGGTGGTCACCCGAGAAACCACCCCACTAATTCCCAGTACAGCAGCAGCCATAGTCCTTTTTATGGGGAGGAGAGCAGGGATGTGTTGTGGAATGTGTATGATATATAATGACAAGATCGATGTTTTATGGAGAGAGGATAGCTGGTTTAAGGCAATGTGGATGTGTGTGTTGTGTAAAGAGGGCAGCCTGATGCCCTCTGATGTTTGAGGCAGAAAGATGTGTAACCAGCTACCAAGGCCAAGGAGAGAAAATGGAATCCAATCTATTCCCTGAGTCTCCCGTTACCTTGGCGGTAGTACTTCCCTGGGCGGGGCTGCCCACAGCTACTACTCCCATAAATATGAACTCATGTTCCTAAAACACTATGAAACCTACTGATCTTACTTGATAAGACTGATATAAAAGCAATAGTGTGGTGCAGTATCTAAAGCATACCCACATCAGAATCACTTTCATATGATTAGGTGTGCAGTATTTTTCAGCTAAGAATATCACCGATTGATTATGCTGGTATACAGTAGGTTGTTGATGCTGTTGAGTAACCCTGGTCTGTCTGGTCAAGCAGACTCATAAACCGCAGGCAAGTAATCACCACTGGATTGTCCTGTGCGATGAGCCGATGTTCCCTTGCGATGGATAGCCCCTCATCTCAGCAAGGGGCTGGGATGAGCGTGGAGGTGTGGTTCCCAGATGGACGCCGCATTTGCATCTTTCCACTCAGTTAACAGGGCACCAGACTAGTCTCTATTTCACCCGTTATTTGCTTATATGGTTACCATCCAGCGTTGTAAATAATTTCCTGGGTTACAGGACACCAGCTTGTCACTCACTGTAGAGCCACCTGAAGTGGAAAGGAGAGTAATAAAAAGTGACAGGAAGGGTGGGAGAAATAGGAAGAGAACATGGCAGACGAAGAAAAAGAATGATAAAGGTGAATGAAGAACTGCAGCACAACCTCAAGTGAGTGGATGATGGTTGCCACTGCCTACCACAGGGCTAGTTAGATAAATGTTTGTAATATTTAATTATTAATAAAAAAGCGTAAATATTAAGTAAAGGACACTACAGGCCTTGTCTGTCTTTCCCTCTACACGAGGCACTGAGTGCTTGTGTATCTCGAAATTACTGGATACTAATTTTTTATTGACCAGAGTCTCAGGACGCTAGGTAAATGGATGCGGTGCGCGTTTATTATGATGTTTTAGTTATCCTCCTTGAAGCATTCGAAGAAAATATTGATGTGAGCCTTCAGCACACCCATACTGCCCAATTTACAACCCTAATGTTCACAGGTTGTACTGTAGGCTACCACTCTCGCACTGCTCCAACACCCACCATCATCCTACCCACTCTCTCCCTCCCTCATCCTTCGGTTTTCACTCTTCCCCATATCAGTTTTCCTGGAGCAGGCTGACCCTTGAATCATTCCATCGTTCACGGTGCCCACGTTCATCACCCATTTTCAGATGATGTACCGTCAGCCAAAAAAAAATCGTCTTTTCGTTCCGAACCTCGTAAACATTCGAACAGGTAAGTCGATCGAAGCAACAGGGATAGCTTCACAAGTCAGGCAACTGTGTCAGACCAGATGATGGTGGGAGTGAGTAGTCTGGGTGTGGAGATGGGTCAGTGGAGGATGTGTGTGCTGTAGTTATTGATGGCAGTGTAGGCTAGCGATACACCACAGAGTAAAGGTGCTAAATGTGATATTACACCTGATTTAATACCTGTAAATAGTGAAATTATCGTCAACCTGAAATAATGCTTTAGCGCGTAGTCAAACAAGCTTTAGCAGACATAAGGAGGTGCTAGCCCGTCCCCTCCAACTTTCCTGCCACACCCTCTCAGCCGGTTATCATCAACTAACCACATCACATCGGAATAAAGGACAGACAGCCGTGCTTTTATATACTGTATGTTTATGTTGTGAACATAACATGCCATGTGTGGTGTTACACAGAGGCATGCGGTGCCTTCCCAGTAAGAACGAGAAAATCATTTGTTTCCACAAGTAGTTAGTGTTTTGGTAAAGGGGTAAGGGAAACCTGTCACAGGTGTTATGCAAGGTGATGAAACCAATATATACACCCACCAGCATGTAGTCATATCTTCACAGCCATTCAGTTATCTGTACTGGGCGACGGGAAATAGTGGAGAGATTCATGTTATCACTAATAAACACAGTTTATGTTATCATAATCATGACGTTTCAGTAAACTCGAAACAATCGTTATGAAACGTATTCAACCGTTATTCCGTCCTCCGAATTATTCCAAATATCAAAGATGAATTATACATGACAACCCATGTAGCACAAATATCCTCCACTACCCCACCTCCACCCTCAAACCACTCACCCCCCACCGTCGCCTGGTCTGACACAGTTACCAGACTTGTGAAGCTAACTCTGCTGCTTCGACCTATCTCTGCGAATATTTACAGGGTTCGGCACGAAGACACGACTTTTTTGGCTGACTATACAGTACAGAACTCTTCCCCCCAGGATCACCATCTTCCGCTGTCCCAACCCGCCATGCCCACTTCTCTGCCTACTTCATCCATTATATGGTCCTCCTATCAAACTGCAGCAAGTCTTAGAGTTAAAGCTTATCTTCCGACGGACATGGCCCACCTTCCACCACCAGCCCAATTCATTCTTATCTACTCTCTTCCATCCATCCTTTCTCTCTCTCTCTCTCTCTCTCTCTCTCTCTATTTGACTGCCAAGAAATCGTTTCTGTAAACATACAACTTACTCCTACCGCACACTATCATCTCAACCTCTCTGCCTATCCCACCTATTTAAGTATTTGTCTGCATCTCGAATTTCGGGGAGAAATCCACGACTTAAATCTTATTATCCTACCTACAGTCCAACAACAGATTTCGCAGGCACACTTCCCCTTTATGCCCCTTTACCCACCACTACTCCAGCCCGTTCTGACCTCTCTTACCGTTTTTACTTTTTCACTCACCCTCATTTATAGAAGCATAAGTTCTTAACCTGACAATGATGATTTTGTTTTCGTACATAACTTCAAAGGCCTAAGCCTAAGCTAACCTGGATAGATCAAACTGACTTGAAGTAAAATTAAAGGATCGGAAAGCATCAGAGTGGTTCAAATAAAGCATAGTCTAACTGACCTGGGTAAATGACCTCATTTTGTCTCCACCCTCAGAGCTCGCTTTGCATCAGGACGCATGTGCAAAGATGGAAGGAAAACTGAGCATGATAATTACTCTAACTAGCATAGCCTAGCTTAACCTGACCTAACCATATCTAACAATTATGACGTCTGGAAACTGCCTCCAGTTCTAAGGTTGTCAAGTGAGGCTGGGTTAGATCAGGACTGGTTATGTCTGGTTAAGACTGATAAATGAGGAACTGAAGGAGGGTTGTGGTGTGGATGTGGATGTGATAGGAAGCGTTAGGAGAAACACACTGAGATGGCTTGGCCATGTGGAGTGGATGGAGAGTGATAGACTGACGAGGAGAATGTGTGAATAAGGTGGAGGGGGGGAGAGGGAGGGGGAGGCCAAGGGTGAGATGGAGGGATGGAGTGGAGAGGTATATAAGAGAGGGGTGTGTGAACTGGAAGCAGGGCAATGAAAAGGCAGGGGACAGGGCGACATGGAGGCGATTTGTTTGTGGCCACCCCTTACGGGATTAAGGCGTCTGGCAGTAGATAGATAGATAGATAGAAGTTTGGTTAAGTCGGGTTGGGAAAGACACGTTCAGCTACGTCACCTTAATCATCCACAAGGGGACCTCTGTGTACCAGGGAGTCATGAGACCAGGACACAGGAATTAACTGCCTGGGATGGAATGGATGTGAAGAGGCTGACTAGATCCGAAGAGGTATGAAGTGACATGAGTCAACCGGGATTAAGACCTAACAAGGCTGGACCAGAATGAATATAAGAACCTAACTGGACGTGAGATGGTGTGATCAAAATTGACCTAGCAGGGCAGGAATGGACATAATACTGACATGAATGGACTGTAATTGATCTGCGTAAACCTGAATGTATGTAACTGAGCCTGCTTATGCATGAAGTGACAAATGGATTCTACAGTATGTAACGTACCTGGATCTGGAATGGTTTGTAGGATCTCAGTGGACAAAACTAGGTCCACACAACTCTGAAGCAGTCCAAGTGGACTTGAAGTAGATCAGTTGGACATAATTTTGTATAACTGGAATTGGAGTAGTATTAATAGAACTAAACTGACTTGACTTTCCATGACTGGATGTAAGAAAAAATGAAATGATCTGAACGGGAAGGAATTGACCTGTCTGGGCAGGAATAGATGTGAAGAACGTAATTGGACCTGAAGTCTCCCCAAAAGACCTGAATAGATCTGAACTGACTTGCTTGATTGGGTTTGAAGTCATATGACTGAAAGTGAACTGCCTCATTTTAATGTCTTCGGCTCTAGGCATTGACAGGACATACCTTCAAGCAACGGACAGGGTTGCTTTATGCAGAACTGGTAATGGTATTAGTGGGGGATGTTTTACATGTAGGTGGGTCACACAGAAGATCAACAAGGACTCGACTGTTTTTCGATCAACACTGACCTGAATGCCCCTGATGTGGCCTGGTTGGGCCTTGGTTTACCTATCTGTATCTGATTTGGCATGACTGATCCTGAAGTAACCTGAATGGACATAAACAGTCCTGATGGGGTGTAATTGGACGTACAATACACTTGCCTGCAAATGCAGAGTTCCCTCGCATATGTGGCCCTACTGTACATGTATGGAATCACTTTATGGCTCGTCAGCCTGATAAGAAAAGTTGTCACCTATTGATATTTGGGTAATATGTTTACTGATGATTTATACGTGGGTGAATCCTATAATGTAAAAATATTGATAGGCTTGCCCAGAGCTAATAGGTAAATGTTTGTATAATGATTGTGGCAGGCAGTTCATGAACAAAAACGACAAATAACCCAGAAAAGCTGATTAAGTGAAGTCATTACTGGCTGTTGATAAAGGTGGCTATGATACTGAGGTCAGTATTGTCTATAATTCTTTTCATCCTTTCTCCCCTCACTTTGATGGTTATGTAGCTGTTTCCGCCTCTCATAAATCTAAACTCTGCTGAAATCTTTACCTCCAACCCTGCTTTGGACAATTTGCTATATAACCTGCCTACCCCTTCTTCCACTTCCTCATGCCTGTTATTAATATTTCTTCAAAGATGCACTTTCTGCCCTGGCCGACCTCAAAACTAAAAAGACGTACAATCCTCTAAGGGTCCTTCCTGTTGGTTTCAGGTAGCTAGTTTACCGTGCTACTATGTTGACACCCTGCCTGAGTAAGCATTTTTACCCTTCACCTGACAAAGTCGGAGGAGGGTGTTGTTATCACTGGGATCAACAGGTGTCCGTCCGTAGAGCTGGGTGGCAGGGTAGATGGCCAGGTGAAGAGATATCGTTTTCAGGCCAGAACTCAGAAATTGTTCTCTGTAGAGTCATGAAATCTCACAGAGTTATGTGTCTTATAGTGAACAGGTGCCTTTTGATAGGTAGAATGCTGTGTCTTAAGCAATTTTTTTTTTTTTTTTTTTTTAATGAAAAGGTGAAAATAAATTTCCAGTGATTTCAACGTGACCTGTGCAAGGAGTCTGAAGAGCCCAGGTTATGCATCCTGAAGGCATTCTCCTTACACCCACATTTAAAAGCAAAGACTGGGGGAGGGGAGTGAAGGCCGTTATGTGCTTGGTTAGGTGTGCAGAGAGGTGGGGTTATGTGCTTCATCAGGTGTAGAGTTGGAACAGCGTAGCGTTGCCTATGTTTGTATCGATCAGTCAGTGTTTCTCCATGTTGATGGAAGTCTTTTCTCACTGAAACTGTTTTAAAGAGTAACCACTCCTGATCCCCTAACTATCGTCCAACCGTTTTAATCTGTGGTATTTCCAAAGTCTTTGGAGTTTGTCCTCAGCAGAAAGATACTGAAGTAACTTTCCTTCCATAACCTTTGTGACTGCCAGTGTCAGTTCGGTCAGGGGCACTCCACCCGTGATCGTCTTACATTCCTGTCGGATTTCTAGTAAGTCTATTTTAGGGATTTTGATTAAAAAAAAAAATGTGCTGTTGTGCACCCAAAGACCTTCTACAGAATCTGATATTACAAACAACCCCCCATTGGTTTGTATAACTCATTATGTTCCTCGGTTTCAAATCAAGTTTCCTATTTGGTCTTTTTATAGCTGCAGTCGTAGACGGTCACTAGTCATCCCAAACTATCAACAGCGGCGATCTTCATGGTTGTGTTCGTTCACTAACTCTCTTCTTCCTGTTCATAAATGACAGTCTGGGCTTTGGCCCTGTCTGCTCATATGCTGATGACTTCACCCTTGACTTTTCCACCCTCTTCTCACACTGCCCAACATAACAGTGTTTTCAGCATCTATGAGATCACTGACTTCTGTTTCTCCCTTATCTCTGTCTTGGGCTAAAGAACTTTTTTCCGTTCAGTGCCTGAACATTTATCTGTTCCATCTTTTAGCTCGATGTGTTCTTCCATTTGATTCTTCCCATACCTTCAACAACACACAGTTTTCCCCTTCATCATCTCCCGATGTCCTAAGTGTTTCATTTTCTCATAACTTATATTTGAAATATCACACTCCATTGATAACAAAACAGCTTCATGGAGGTCAGGCATGCTGAACTGACTCTATGTGTTCTTCAGCCGACTTTCTACTGGATCCTTATCCGCTCCTGTGCTGAGCACAGCTCTCACGTGTGAGGAGGTTTACAACATATGGCACTTCTAAACAGACATGAGTCAAAGGCTTTTCGTCTCATAAACTCTTTTCCTCTTGCTCACTCCCTTCGGTCTCCTACTGTTTACTGCAATGTTGCATACTTGTCTCTCTACTCTCACTATTAATCTGGTCACTGTTTTGAAATCTCTGCTTGCATCCTTTCCCCATTATGGTGGACACTCAGTACACATCTACCTACATACTCTTACACCTATTCTGTCCACCTCTCTCATGCAAGAGTCAACCAATACTCATAGTCTTCCATGTATGCAGCTGACCAACTCTGAACTGTCTTCCTCAGTCTGCTTTCCCACTGCCTTCCAGTCTTAAATGGAAAGTGTTTGGGCATCTCAAAATAAACGGATCAAGAATAGGCTTTCTTTTTATATGACCTCAAGAAAGTGAGAGCCGGGTATTGTGTTGGTCGGTGTGTGGGCGCAACTAGTGTTCTTACCTAATTGCATCTTTACAGGAATGAGTAAAGCTCGTATTGTCCCGAGTTTTGAACCATTTTTATCATACAAGTGTTTAAATTTATGGATTGTTTTGGCACACACTATTTCATTCGGTAGTGCATTAAACTGATCAACTGCTCTGTTTGGGAAACTGAACTTCCTTACGTCTTTATCACCTCTCTTTTTGTACAGTTTTCTGCAGTGTGCTTTTAACCAGTGGATTGCGCAATTACCCCATTTTTTTCTCCCACTCCGTGGTGAGCAAAAAGTGAATATTTTTTTTTGTTTTTGTTTATTATAAACTTGATGATAAACATCCAGAGGATCATCTGGTGAAAAGAAACAATCTTTCTCTCTCTCTGTCTATCTATCTTTGCGTAGGGCCATGCATAAGTTTACGTAGGGGAGTTAGTTAAGTGAATTAAAAAAAAATTATTTATCATAAACTTGAAGATAAACATCCAGGGCATCATCTGGTGAAAAGAAAAAAAATCTCTCGCTTCATCTTTGCGTAGTGCCATGCGTAAGTTTGGGTAGGGGTGGAGTAGTTAACGGTGAAGCATGACCAGCACAGCCTGAGCTGTGGCTTGCAACGTGATGCTACCCAGCCTGAGCTGTGGCTCACAATCCATGGGTTAATGTTGCTTCCCCATATGTTATATACTCATTTATGTCTATTTTCTCTTTTCCTGTGATGCACTTATGTAACATAATCATGACTCTTCTTTTCCTTCTCTCATATAATGTTCATAAGTTGAACTTTTCACTTCTTTCTTCATAGCTTAGGTTCCTTAACTCCTAGGCTAGTTCACATCGTATGACGTACGGTCGACAGACAACGGTTCACGTCATATAACGTTTTAATTTTTCGCGGGCATGTTTGAACTACCTAGGGTGCCAAACTGACACAAAGTATTGTCACGGGTGACGCTGCCTGGGGATAGTATGGGACGGGGGTGGGGATGGGGGAGGGGAGGGAGGAGGAGGAGCCGTGAGGAGAGATGCGTGGTGAAGGGTGGTGGAAGGCCTGCGTAGGAAGAGTCTATCTATCTGTCTATTGCCAGATGCCATAATCTCGTAAGGGGTGGCCATTTGACTTTGAGTTATTTGTTTTATGGGGAGGGACACTAACCCTCCACCAACCCACTTGTTGTCACGTAGGAAGACGTATGATTTGCTTACATGGTTACCACCCAGCACTGTAAATGGTTTCTTGGCTTACAGGAAACCACTTTGATTGTCACTCAATGTAGAGCCACCTGTAAAGGAAAGAAAAGCAATAAGAAGTGACAGGAAAGATGGAAGAAATAGGAAAAGAGAAGGACAGGCACAGAAAAAGAATGATAAAGGCTAAGGAAAAAGTAGGCAGTACTACATCAAATGAGTGGATGATGGTTGCCACCACCTACTGGGAGAGTGTGGCTTTGAAAACTGGCAACAGAGAGTAAGTACATTCTTTTGATGTGTTTTTTGTCATTTGTGATTGATTTGTGATAGAAAAATATATTTTGGGGAAAATCGAAATTCCCAAAACTAACCCGGTTCTGGGATGCGGATTGGTTGATCCAACCCTGGCTCCTAGGGGTTAAACTTGGTGCCAATCTTGTAACGGCCCTTTGTACGTTTCAGTTTTATATATGTGTTCTTTGAGATGCAGATTCCACACTACTGATGCCTACTCCAGAGTTGGTCTGATGAATGATGTTATTGTCTTTCTCAGCAGGTCTTCAATTATATATGTGAATGCTACCCTCATATTAGCAAGCAGTGTGTACGTGTTCCTTACTTTTTCATTTATGTGGGTAGCTGGTGATAGTCTATTGTTGAAAATCACTTCTAAATCCTTTTCGCTTTCTAATGTGCGTAGGGTTGAACTTCCTAACCTATAGTCCCACTCTGGTCTTTTTTCACTTTTACCAAATTTTATTACTGTACATGACATTTTTCCACACTGAATTCCATTTGCCATTTATTGCTCCATTCATGAAGCTTATCTAATTCCTCTTGTAGCTCTATGCAAGAGTCTGTGTTTGTAATTTCCCTTTGTATTTTTGCATCACCAGCAAACATATTTAGGTAGCTTTCATTTTCAATTTTGCTGTCTCTGTCATTTATCTAATATACTATAGCACTGGCCGTGTGTGTGTGTGTGTTCTTTCCTAATTGTTCTTACCTACTTGTATCTTTACAGGAATGAGTCAAGCTTGTACTGTCCTGTGTCTTAAACCATATTTATCGTACATATCCTTAAAATTGTGAATTGTTTTGGCACACACTATTTCATTCTGTAGTGCATTCCACTGATCAATTGCTCTATTTGGGAAACTAAATTTCCTTACGTCTTTATCACCTCTCTTCTTATGCAGTTTTTTGCAGTGTCCTCTTGCTGATGCTTCTCCATAGGTTAAGTAATCATTTATGTCTATTTTCTCCTTCCCTGATATGCATTTATATAGCATAAGGATGTCACCTCTTTTCCTGCTCTCCTGTACTGTTGGTGATTCAGTTAATTTAGTCTTTCTTCGTAGCTTAGATCCCTTAAGCTTGATACCCATCTTGTAGCGGCCCTTTGAACTTTTTCAGTCTTGTCTATGTGTTTTTTGAGATGAGGACTCCAGACTACTGATGCATACTCCAGGGTTGGTCTGATGAATGATGTTATTATCTTTCTTAGCATGTCTTCATTTATGTATGTGAATGCTATTCTCATATTTGCAAGCAGTGTAAACATGTTCCGTATCTTCTCACTGATGTGGTCTGCCAGAGATAGTCTGTTCTTGATAATCACACCTAGGTCCTTCTCTCTTTCTGATGTGTGTAGGGTTTTATTTCCTAACGTATAATCCCAATCAGGTCTTTTTCCACTTTTACCAAACTTGATTACATGACACTTGTCCACATTGAATTCCATTTGCCATGTATTACTCCATTCATGAAGTTTATTTATTTCTTCTTGTAGCTCTTTACAAGAGTCTATGTTAGTAATTATCCTTTGTATTTTTGCATCATCTGCAAATATATTAAAATAGCTTTCATTTCCAGTGTTATTGTCTATATAATTTTTATACACTAAAAACATGATTGGTGCCAGAACTGACCCCTGTGGTACTCCACTAGTCACTTCTCTCCATGATGAGTAATTTCCCCTTAGTACTGTTCTCATTTCTCTTCTTATGAGAAACTCTTGCATCCAACAAAACAGTCTGCCTCGAATTCCTCCTTGATGGTACAGTTTCCATAAAAGTCTTTGGTGTGGTACTGTGTCAAATGCTTTCTTGAAATCTAAATAGATACTGTCCACCAATCCTTCTCTTTCCTGTAATGTGTCTGTTACTCTGTCATAGTAGCTCAACAGATTAGTAACACATGATTTTCCTTTTCTGAAACCAAACTGTCTTTCTGTTATCATATTGTGTTCTTCTAGATGATTTACCCAAGCTTTTCGTATAAGCTTTTCTAATACCTTGCTTACAACACTGGTTAGTGATACTGGTCGGTAGTTAAGTGGATTTTGTCTATTCCCTTTCTTGAATAAGGGAACAATGTTTGCTTTCTTGACTCAAGGATTTCTTGAAAATTAAAAATAATGGTTTACTTAACTCCTTTGCACATTCACGTAGTACCCAACATGAAATTTCATCAGGACCATTTGCTTTTCCTTTGTCTAATTTACTTAACTCCTCCTGTATTACTTTTTCTGATGTTTGTATATCTGGTAGTATGTGTGGGCATGAATGTGCCACATAATCCCTCTCAAAATTTTTTTCCCCTGTAAAAACCGATTGGAATTTCTTGTTTAGTGCTTCACAAATACCTCTTGTGTGTAGGTGATTCCCTCGTCCGTAATGGATTGTATTTTATCTTTTACTTTGGTTTTGCTTCTGATGTAGCTATAAAATAGCTTCGGTTGATCACTACTTTTATTTATGATATCCTCCTCAAACTGTTTTTGGGCTTCCCTCTTTATTCTTGTATAATCGTTTCTTGCCTGTTTGTAATTATTATATGCCCTTTCACTATTGTGTCTTCTGTATCTATGCCACAACATATCTCTTTTTTCTTTTGATTTTTTACATTCTGTATTGAACCATTTCTTTCTTTTCTTTTCTGCTTCTTTGTGCTTTGGGATGTACTTCTGGACTCCTATTTCATAAAGTTCACAGAACTTTTTATATATAGCATTTAAATCTTGTCCTCTAAGCTCCTTTCCCCAATCAATTTTTAAGAAGTACTTCTTTTGGTCGTGATAATTTCCCTTTTTATAGTTTAGGCTCTTTTTGTAACTTTCATTGCTGTTAACTATGTCATATGCTATCCTGAAGTTGCAATTTAGTACTGCATGGTCGCTTTTGCCGAATGGAGGGTGGTATTTTAAATTGTCAATATCGTTTTCTTGCCTAGTAAATATGAGATCTAGCACTGAGGGTACATCGAGTCCTCTTTTTCTGGTGCTATCCCTTACATGTTGCGTTAGGAAAAACTCTTGCACGAGATTCAGGAGCTTTTGGTCCCAACAGCTTTCTTGGCTTATTATATCTAGAGTATTCCAATTTATATTTGTATTAAAATCTCCAGTTAGTATAATTCTTTACGATTTCGCTTCTATTTTATGTAGTAACTCTGAATTGTATGTACTCTGCCAGGTCCTCATACTCGTCTCTTTCCCATGTGTTTGACTTGGGTGGCATGTACAAATTGGCTACAATTACTTTCCATTCAGTTGTATTGATCTCTACTGCAATCAGTTCTACTTGTGAAGGTATATCTAGTTCTATTTCTCTGACTTTTAGATTTTTCTTAGTTAATATTATAATTTCTCCTCCTTTTTTTTAAGTTCCTATCTCTTCTCCATATATTGTATTCCTCTAAATTTAGAATGTCATTTCATATCCTTGGTGTTAATTTTGTTTCAGTTAGGCATATTATATGTGGTTCATTTTCTTTGACATAATCATTCATCTCTAATAATTTAGATACCATTCCATCCACATTTGAGTACGTCAACTTAATCATCTTGTTTATATACTTGTCATGCTTTGGTTCCATTACCTTCCTCCTTTTTATTCCCTCCTGTTTATGTACCACTTTCGTACCTGCAATCCTATTACTTTGTAAAAAAAAAATTCTTCTCCTCTGATCTTCCCTCATTTTTTGCTTTTGCTTCCTCCCTCTTCTTTTTCAGTAATTCCAGTTCCTCTTGTGTTAGGCATCTTTTTATCCATACATTTTTGAACTCCTCTTTTTCCAAAAGATTCTTTTGCATTTTTTAGTATCTCCTCCACGGTGTTTACACTCTGGAAGGTTACCTTTAAGGGTCTTGACTTGCTTCTCTCGTATTTCCCTAACCTTTTGTGTTCCTCTATGTCTTTACTACAAATTGGTTCTGATACTTCTTTCAGTATGCTCATTACATTTGCCATCTCTTTTTTGTCTCTTGAGATCTTGTTTTTTACTTCTTCCTCTTCTATACCAGTGATTACTATATATTTGTTAATATCTTCTGAATCTCTGACTAACTTCGGATTGTTTTGGATTATTCTTTTCACTTCCTTTTTAATGTTTTTTTCTTCCACCCTTGTTTCTAGGTCTTTCTTTACTTTCACCATTTCAGCATAAGTGGTTTCCACATGATTTTTGTAGCTTTGCACAGCTTCATCACCTGTGTTATCTTCTTCTCAATATCACTGCTCTGGTCTATCAGCCTGTTTACTTGCCTAATTGTCTCTGTATCATTTTTGAACTCTTCCATAATACTTTCGTGGTTGACTACTGTACTTGCCATTTCACTGATTTTTCTCCTAAGTGAACCCAGTTCTACTGTCAGCTCACCTATGGTTGTCTTTCTTGTTGACTTCCTTTCCTAATTTTTCTATTTCTTCCTTTTGCAAGTGCATCTGTTTCTTAAGTTCATCAATCTCATTTTGAAAAGCCATCTCTAGTCTGTGAACTCGTTCAACCAGTTTAATATGAGTCTCCATTTCAACCAGTTCTTGGTAGAAATCATCGTCCTGCTTTCTACCTTTATCCCTTTTCTTTTCCAAATTTGCTTTACTATAAAGTATGAGGTCATGTTGCAGTACTAAAAGCACATATGCTACTTACATTCCCTGGGGCAGTTGTAGACTAAACAAACGATCAGCTGATTGTGCGCATTCTTACTCTAATTTGTTTTCTTTGCTGTTTGAACAAGTCTTACTTTAAAACTTCTTTGTTTTTTTATATATTAGAACACCATTTAGTCTAACCTGATACAGAGCTTGACTCATATAAAGATACTAATTTAGGTAATGCCACTGGCCAAGTTGGCCGTTTATGAAGCAATGGCGGCGAGCGTCTGGTCTCCTAGGTGCCGTGTGTGTGTGTGTGTGTGTGTGTCTCCTCAGTGTGTGTGTGTGTGTGTGTATTTTGGCCAGCCGAAACTACATATTCAAATCGCACCAAAATTGCAAAAAATTCTCTGATGTGAAAAAACTTGGTCCCATCAAGATTGAAAAACTTTTACTGTATTTAATGAGCGATCATATTTTGACAAAAAAATGCCGCTCCCTGCATAGGATCTCCATAGAATTTTTGTCCTTAGCTGTAACTAAAATATAATATAGCAGCACGAGAGGCCTCTGCAGGAGCAAGTGCGAGGGGGCCCGAAGGTCCCACAAGCACTTGTATGTTCTATGAACATAATTAGTGCTAGCACCTAGCCCTGTGGAATCCCACTTGTCATTTCTCTCTATGATGAGTAACTTCCCCTTAGCACTGTTCTCATTTCCCTTTTGCTGAGAAAATCTTTCATCCAATCGTACAAATTATCTTGGATTCTTCCTTGATGGTGCAGTTTCCACAAATGTCTTTTGTGTGGTACTCTGTCAATTGCCTTCTTGAAATCCAAATATATGCTGTCTACCCAGCCATCTCTTTTCTATATTATTTCTGCAGCTGTCGTAGTACCTTAATAGGTTAGAAATACAACATTTTTCCCTTTCTAAAACCAAACTATATTTCTGTTATCATATTGTGTTTTCCAGGTGATTTACCCAAATTCTTCGTATCAGTTTTTCTAACACCTTGCTCACGACACTGGTCATGATACTGGTCGGAAGTTAAGTGTTTTTGTCTATTTCTTTTTTTTTTTGAAAAGGGGCACAATGTTTGCTATCATCCAAATATCAGCTAATTTTCCTTGTCTTAAGGATGCTCTGAATATTAAATGTAAGGAACTGCTTAGCTCTTTTGCACATTCCTATAATACCCAACACGAAATCTCATCAGGGTCATTGGCTTTTCCCTTGTCTAATTTCCTCATCTCTTCCTGGACCTCTTATTTCGTTATATGCAGATTTGTTAATATGTGTGGGCATGTGTTTTCATTTTCATCTCATGCAAATCTACTTTCTTTAGTAAAAAGTGGTTGGAAATTTTTATTTAATACTTCACAAATATCATCTTTATTGCTACAGATTTTCCCCTCATCCATGATGGATTTATCTTTTGCTTTGCTTCGTATGTAGCTGTAAAACAACTTCGGCTAATCAGTACTTTTATTTAAAATGTCTTCCTCAAACTGCTTTTGAGCTTCTCTCCTTATCCTTGTATAATCATTTCTTGCCTGTGTGTAGTTATTATATGCTCTCTTACTTCTATGTCGTCTGTATCTGGTCCACAGCAAATCTCCTTTCTACAATCAGTATTAAACCAGTTCTTTATCCTTATTTCCGTGTCTTCGTGCAATGGGACATAATAATGGACTCCTGTTTAATAAGATTCACAGATTTTTATATGTAACATTTATATCTTGTCCGCTTAGCTCCTTTCCCAAATCTATATCCTTAAAATACTTCTTTAGGTCATGATAGTTACCCTTTTTGTAGTTTAGCCCCTTTTTGTAATTTCCATTACCTCTAACTATATCATATGCAATCCTGAAATTGTAATCTAATACTGCATGGTCGCTTTTGCTGAATGGGGGGTGACAGATTATACTGTCAATTCATCTTCTTGCCTAGTAATATGAGATTCAATATGAGGAATTTTCTCGTCCTCTTTTTCTGGTGTTCTTCTTTACATGTTGTTAGAAAAAAAATCCAGTATAAGATCCAAGAGCTTTTGATCCCAACAACTTTCATGGCTTTTTACATCTAGAGTATTCCAGTTTATATTTGTATTAAAATCTCCCGTTAGTATAATTATTTCAGATTTTTCTTCCATTCTGTATAGTAGGGTTCTTAACCGCTTTGTGCCCCGTGTCCCCAGTATGGGACTCAAATGGGCGTTTTCAAAATCTAATAAAGAAGGGAACCCCAGGGTAGGGATCCATGAGTTTCGCGACCATGAGCCGACAGACGGAGGGTGGTAAGCCTAGCACCCTTCCAGCCAAATCCCTCGCACAGGAACTCTGGGAGCAATGGGGTTAAACACTGACAAATCTACCAGTTTCTTTAACCCTTTTGCGTCCCATGTCCCCAGTATGGGACAGAACTGGGCATTTTCAAAATCTAATAAAGAAGGGACCCCCCCCCCGATAGGGACCCATGAGTTTTGTGACCATGAGCCGACAGGCGGAGGGTGGTACACCTAGCACTCTTCCAGCCAAATCCCTCGCACAGGAACTCTGGGAGGAAAGGGGTTAAACTCTGAATTGTCTTTTCTGCCAGTTTTCATATTCACCTCTATCCCATGTGTTTGTCTTGGGTAGTATATATAAATCTGCCACAGTCATTATCCCTTCTGATGTACTAATCTCTGCTGCAACTAATTCTACTTGTGAGGTTATGTCTGTTTCTGCCTCTCTTACCTGGAGTCTTTTCTCTGTTAGTATCATAACTCCTCCTCCTTTTCTTTTTTTCTTTTTTAATTTCAGTCTCTTTGCCGAATATTGTACTCATGCAGATTTAAAGAGTCGTTTGATATCCTTGGGGTTAATTTTGTTTCTGTTAGATAAATAATATGAGGCTCAATAGTCTTGTATCTCTCATAATTTGGATACCAATCCATCTACATCTGAGTACATCAACTTAGCCATATTGTACACATATCTGACATTGGTTGAGGCTACTATCTTGCTTTTATTTCGTCCCTGCTGTTTATGTGCCTTTTTTTTAATTTTTTTACTTGCAATCCTACTACCTTGTAAACAAAATTTGCTTCTCTCTATATATGATCTTGCATCATTCTTTCTTTTTGCTTCTTCCTTCGTTTCCTTTTGTAAACCCAATTCCTCTTGAATTAGGCACCTTTTTATCCACACTTCTTTTGTACTCATCTGATTCCCTTAGCTTGTTAGCATTTTTTAATACCTCTTCTACAGTGTTTAGACTTCAGAGGCCTTGACTTGTTTCTCTCATATTTCCCTAATGTCTTAAATTCCTCTACATCTTTCTCACAGATTTCCTCTGATACTACTTTCAATGTGTTCATTATATTTACCATCTTGTTATCTCTGGTGATTCTATTCTTTATTTCTTCATCTTTACCAGTGATGACTATAGATTATCCCAGCTGTTTCCTTTATCAGCCTTGGGTTCTTCCTTATGATGTCTTTCACCTCTCTTGTCTTGTCTTTTGCTTCAGCCTTGTTTTATAGATTTTAACTTGTTTTGACTACTTCTGCCCATGTACAGTATTTTGTACTTCCTGTATGTAGTTTCTCATCATTTCATTTGCCTGAGTTATCTTTTCATCAGTGTCTCTGCTTTACTCTATCAGATCACCTGCTTGTCTAATTATGTCTTTATCATTATTGTACTCCATCAAAACTCTTTCATGGGTGACTACTGTATTTCGCATTTCGTTCATTTTCTTCCTTTAGAAACTCTACCTCAGCTTGTAGCTCACTTATTGATGCATCTTTTCTGTTTAATTCCTAACCAGTTCTTATTTTTTTTCCTTTTGTTGGTACAGTTTCTTCCTTATTTCATTTCCAGGTTGAAAGTTTCCTCCAGTTTATTCACTTTCTCTGCTAATTAAATATATCCAGTTCTACCAGGTATGTGAAGTCATCATTTTGTTTTTTACTGTTTCCCTTCCTTTTACCTAGATGCACTTCTTGAATGTACGCCATCTATAGAAATATACTTTCTACTTACAGTTAAGCATCTCCGTTATGTCAGTGCTGGAATTTACCCGGCGCTCGTCTACTTACCTGACACGGCACCTGTCTGTCATCGGCTAACGCCGCAAAATCCTTTGGGCACTGATTATTTGGTATACTTTCTTTGGACTGCGTTTCTTCACATTTACTTGATATAAAAACATCTATAATTTTGCTTAGTACCGAGCTTGACTCATTTTTTGAAACACTTATGTATTTGATGCATCTGAGCAGAGCGCAGTGACATACTGTACAGTAGGTCTGCTCTGTCCCGTGTTCTACTTGTTCTTACCTAATTGTTCATACCTAATTATATCTTTACAGGAATGAGTCAAGCTCGTACTGTCCCTTGTATTAAACCAGTTTTATCATATCATTAAATTTTTGAATAATTTTGGCACACACTATTTCATTCGGCAGTGCATTCCACTGATCAACTGCCCTACTTGGGAAACTGATTTCCTTACGTCTTTATCGCCCCTCTTTTTATGTAGTTTTTTGCAGTGTCCTCTTGCTGATGCTTATCCATAAGTTATATATTCATTTATGTCTATTTTCTCTCTCCCTGAGATGCATTATTATAGCATAATCATTTCTTCTCTTTTTCTTCTCCCCTGTAATGTTGGTAGATTCAGTTTTTCTAGTCTTTCTTTGTAGCTTAGATCCCTTAAGCTTGGTACCGATCTTGAAGCTGCCCTTTGTACATTCTTAATCTTATCTATGCGTTTTTTGAGATGAGGATTCCAGACTACTGATCAATACTCCAGGGTTGGTCTGATGAATTATATTATTATCTTTCTCAGCACGTCTTTATTCATATATGTGAATGGTATTCTCATACTGGCAAGCAATGTATACATTTTCCGTACCTTCTCACTGATGTGGTCAGCTGGAGATAGTCTGTTATTGATAATCACTCCTAGGTCCTTCTCCCTTTCTGATATGTGTAGGGTTCATCTTCTTAACTTATAAACCCAATCTGGTCTTTTCTCACTTTTACAAAACTTAATTACATGACACTTGTCCACATTAAATTCCATCTGCCATTTATTGCACTTTTCATTAAGCTTATTTAATTCCTCTTGCAGCTCTTTGCAAGAATCTGTGTTAGTAATTTTTCTTTATATGTTTGCATCATCCGCAAACATATTTAGATAACTTCCATTTCCAGTGTTACTGTCTATGTCATTTATATATATATATATATATATATATATATATATATATATATATATATATATATATATATATATATATATATATATATATATATATCGTGTGTGTGTGTGTGTGTGTGTGTGTATACAAAATAACTGAAATAGGCTTGATCTGATTTTAACCAAATCTGGTTGAGAGCCAATCTAGGAGTAAACATACTGTTTTTGCGTACAACAGGTCAAAGGTGAAAGTCACAGGACTAGATCAAAACTTTACCTAGCTGGGTCAGTTTAAGCAGTTTTTAACCCGATTTAGATCAGACTTAGTGGAAGGCAAGGCAAGAATGAGGGGGTGTTAACTCTTAGAACAATCAAAGGTAAAGGTCACAGGGCAAGGTCAAAGTTTAGTTCGTGTGCTTTTGTGTAAACAAAATACATGATTGAAATAGTTTTCCTTTTATTCAGACCAAACTTTATGGAGGTGTTGTGAGTCAGTCAAGGGAGTGGCCTGCAGTTTTTGAGATCAAAGTGACAAAGGTTAAGGTCACATGGCAGGTTCAAAATAAACAGTTGTAATTCGATTTAGACTATACTTTAAGGCAGGATTCAGGGTAAGATGGAAATAAAGAAGTTTTATTTCAAATTGGTCAGCTAAATGTCAAGGTCACAGGGAAAGGACAATGGTCGTGATCACAATGACAAGATCAATTTAAACAGTTTCCATCAGATTTAAATCAAAGTTTGTGGGAGGAATCAGGGTAAAGCAAGGATAAAGGGTTTGTTTTCAGAAAAATTTGTAAAAAATCAAGGTCACAGGGCAAAGCCAATGTTCGGCCCTGTAACTAAAACACAGTTCACTTGACCTAGAGCAGATCTGATGGAAGGACTAAGGGTCAGCCAAGGATGAAGATAATTAATTCAGAGAACATAAATCAGTAGTCAAAGTCACAGGACAGGGTCAGCTCAGACAGTTCTGATCTGATTTTGGCCAAAGTTGATGGAAGTGTTGAATCAGGCAAGAATGAAATACTTCAATATCGAGGTCAATCGGTCGAAGTTCAAGGCCACAGGGCACAAAGAGAAGAACATTCCAGACTGCACCGTAGGCTCTTAACAGACTCTTCTCCAGTAACCTCCTATCTGTTAAAATACAGTGAAACTGATCACAGTTCATTAAAAACAAGAAAAAAAAGCCTCAGGAAAAGCCAAACAGACTTTAAAAAACAGCATGCTGCCAGATACATGACTCAAGTATGTACTAAATACATACAATGCAGTGATAAGCATTGGATAGGCTACTTCTCAACAAAATTTACAGAAGCAGCTGTGAGAATCCCTTACCCAGAGGAAACCAAGCACAGACCTTCAGATCTACCTACTTATTTCCTTCGCATAGGTCTCAGACAGACTGAAAGAATTAATCACCAACTTAAATTGCACCAACAAAATAACAACCTATTCATCCCTAAACAGTATGACTTTCGACAAAACAGGAATACAGCCCTGGCCACAGTTATTGCTACAGAATAAAAAAAGATCCGTCTTAAGCTGATGTATAACCTTAACAGTAATACAAAAAAAAAAAAAAAAAAAAAAAGAATGTAAGGGGTGCAGATGATGAAGTGGAAGAAAGAAAATTGTCCAGGTGCTTGAGGGTGCAAAAGTGGACATATGTGGATTAACTGAGACTAAATGGTGAGGTGAGAGTCTGAGAGAGTGAAAAAATGGATGGGGTATATGCGTGAGGGTAGGAGGTGGTTTCAAGAATACTCCCCCAGTATCCCTGCTTGTCGTAAAAGGCGACTAAAAGGGTTGGTGGAGCGTTAGTGCCCCTCCCCGGAAAACAACTAACTAAAAAGACAAACAATAAGCCACAGGTATACCCATTAATGTTTAATAATATTCAGCTTAATCCTGCATCATCCTTGAACATGCTTGGGGTTTCATTTACTCAGGACTTATCTTGGAAAGACCATATTACATCTCTTGTAAAATCTGCTTCCAAGAGATTGGGTGTGCTAAGCCGACTCCGCTCTTTCTTTACCCCTGCACAATTGTTGACTCTATACAGAGGTTTTATCCACCCCTGTGTGGAGTACAACTCTCATGTGTGGGGAGGCTCCCCACATACAGCTCTTCTCAATAGGGTGGAGTCAAAGGCTTTTCGTCTCATTAACTCTCCTCCTCTTACTGACTCTCTTCAACCTCTGTCTCTTCGCCGCGCTGTTGCATCTTTATCTCTTTTCTATCGCTACTTTAGTGGTCGCTGCTCCTCTGAACTGTCTGCTTGCATTCCTCCACCTCTACGACGGGCGCGTAGCACCCGCCTGGCAGCTAACTCTCATCCCTTTTCTGTCCAGCTCTCTACTGCAAGAGTTAACCGTTACTCCCAGTCTTTCATTTATGCAACAGGTCAGCTCTGGAACTGTCTCCCTCTATCTGTATTTCCTGCTGCCTATGATCTCCAGTCTTTCAAACGCAGTGTGTCCAGGCATCTCCAAATGATCGGATCTTGAATTTGGCTCTCTATTGTATTTTGTTTTTCTCTTGGAGGGAACTGTTACTGCGGGCCATGGCCTTTGGTTCCTTCTTCCTCGCATAAAAAAAAAAAAAAAAAAAAGAACAAGGACTGACAAAAAGATGACGACCAAGGACCGGACAAAGGACATGGTAATTGGAACTTGGAATGTAAGGGGAGCGAATGATGAGGTGAAAGAGAGAGAGATTGTCCAGGTGCTTGAGGGTGCGAAAGTTGATGTATGAGGAATAACTGAAACGAAATGGAGAGGTGAGAGTGTGAGAGAATGGGAGTATGAATGGGGTATATGTGCAGGAGTAGGTGAGAATGAGAGGGCAAAAGAATGAGTATGTATAGTTGTGAGTAAAAGATGGAACAAGAGCATAAGAGAGTATGGATCAGTTGGGTCAAGGATTGTGTGGGTAAGATTGAAAATTGGAATACAAATGTGGGCGATTGTGTGTGTGTATGCGCCAACGCATGATCGTGCAAGCAGAGTGAGGGAAGAGTTCTGGACAAATGTGGAAGTGTGCATGGAAAAGTTTGGAAGGAATGAGAGAGTTTTTTTGATTGGTGATATGAATAGTAAAGAAGGGAATGTGAAGGTGGATGGAATAGTTGGTGAGTGGGGTGTGCCTGCTGAGACAGATGAGAATGGCAGTGCGTTAGTGGACATTTGTGCTGGGAGGGGGTTGGTGATAGCCAATACCCTCTTCAGGCACAAAATGATCCACAGGTATACATGGCGAGTGATGAGAAGGGTGGGTGGTGAACTGATTGAAAGGAAGGCAATGACTGATTATGTGTGTGTGGATGAAAGGATGCAAAAATGTGTAATGGATGCAAGAGCTTATAGAGGTTGGGGGAGTGGACTTTCTGACCACTACTTGGTGGTGGCCAGAATCAAGGTCCAATTAGGATGGAGAAATAGGAGAAGGGAAGGACGGGAAGAAGGAGTATTTGTAAGGAGAGTGGAAAGGTTACAAGAGGATGAGAAAAAGGCAGAGTATAAGAAAGAAGTGGAGGAACGATTGGGCAAATATGGACTGGAGCAGATGGGGGACGTGGAAGGTGTGTGCAGGATGTTTACAGAAGAAATAT
The DNA here is from genome assembly GCF_032717465.1 of Coenobita brevimanus. Lineage (NCBI taxonomy): Eukaryota > Metazoa > Arthropoda > Malacostraca > Decapoda > Coenobitidae > Coenobita > Coenobita brevimanus. Next base: position 10,662,563 of record NC_137064.1, read on the forward strand.
GTGCAGCATGTGATGTGGTGTGTGGGATGAAGAGAAGACGGAGGGGGGTGCAAGGAACAACGTGGTGGAATGAAGAGGTGAGACAGGCTGTGGCACAAAAGAAGAAAGCATACAATGAATGGATGAGAAACAGGGGCATGGAAGAAGTTGAGAGGTGGAAGAGAGAGTTATATGTAGAAAGAAAGAAAGAGGTGAGAAGATTAGTTAGAGAGAGTAAGAAGAGAGTGGATGAGGAATTTGGAAGGAACTTGAGTGTAAAGTGGAGGGACTGTAAGAAAATGTTCTGGAAAGAGGTGAAGAGAGTAAGACAGGGTGGAAGTGAAGTTAACAGGGGAGTGAAAGATAAAAATGGTAGATTACTAGTGGAGAAGGGAGAAAAAGTGAGCAGATGGAGAGAACACTTTAAGGAATTGTTGAACATAGAGGATGGAAGTAATGCGAGTATAAGTGGCTGGGAGGAGGAGGGAGGTGAGAAGACAGGAAGAAATCAGTAGGATAGAAGTTGTGGAAGCAATGAAGAAAGTTAAATTGAGGAAAGCCCCAGGAATTGATGGAGTGTGTGGTGAAATGCTGAAGTATGGGGGAGAGAAAGTAGTAGAATGGATGTGGAAAATGTGCAGATTGGCCTGGGATGAAGGTAGAGTCCCGGAGGATTGGAAGTCAGGTACAATTATTCCTTTGTACAAAGGAAAAGATGAAAATGAAATGTGTGGTAATCATAGGGGCATCTGTCTTCTTAGTATAATAGGAAAAGTGTATGGTAGGATACTTATTAACAGAGTTAGAGAAAGAACAGAGGAATTAGTTGGAGAAGAACAGGGAGGCTTTAGGAAGGGAAGAGGTTGTGTAGATCAGATATTCATTCTTAGATCTTTAGTGGAAAAGTTTCCAGAGAAGGGAAAGAAGTTGTATGTGGCTTTCATGGATTTGGAGAAAGCATATGACAGGGTGGATAGACAAGGATTGTGGAAAGTATTAAGAATATATGGAGTAGATGGGAAGTTGTTGAATGCTGTGAAGAGTATGTATGATGGTGCTAAGGCTGCAGTGAGTGTGGATGGTGAACTGAGTGAATTTTTCTCTTTGAAGGTTGGGTTGAAACAGAGATGTGTCATGTCTCCATGGTTGTTCAATCTGTATATGGATGGGGTAATAAAAGAGGTACAAGGTAGGGTAGTGGATGTTGGAGTGGCCCTGGTGAGAGAGTGTAGTGTTTGGAAACTCCCTGTACTGTTGTTTGCAGATGATACTGAGTTGTTGATTGAAGACGAAGGAGAGCTGCAAGGCTTGGTGGATGAGTTTGGGAGAGTGTGTAAGAAACGGAATCTAAAGGTGAATATAGGGAAGAGTAAAGTGATGGTCTTTGAGAGAGGTGAAGTCAGTGAATGTACAGCGAGGTTGGATGGTGAGGAATTGGAAAATGTGAGTACGTTTAAGTACTTGGGTAGTGTGATGAATAAGGATGGAGGTTTGGAGGGTGAAGTGCTTGAAAGGGTACAGCAGGGAAGACAGGTTGCTGGTTCCTTGAAAGCAGTGATAAGAAGCAGGGAAGTGAGCATAGAAGTGAAAAAGTTACTACATGACAGTACTATATTGTGATACCAACTCTAACGTATGGAAGTGAAGCTTGGACGTTGCTGGAAGGACAGAAGTCAAGAGTGAGAGCAGTGGAAATGAGTTATTTAAGAGGAGCCTGTGGAGTCACATGGAGAGACAGGCTGACAAATGAGGATATAAAGAAGCGTTGTGGTGTGGATGTGGATGTGATAGGAAGCGTTAGGAGGAATACACTGAGGTGGTTTGGCAATGTGGAGAGGATGGAGGGTGAAAGACTGACGAAGAGAGTGTATGTGAGTGAGGTGGAGGGGGGAAGAGGGAGGGGGAGGCCGAGGATGAGATGGAGGGATGGGGTGGAGAGGTATATGAGAGAGGGGGGTGTGAGTTGGGAGCAGGGCAGTGAAATGGCGGGGGACAGGGCGACGTGGAGGCGATTTGTTTGTGGCCACCCCGAACGGGATTGAGGCGTCTGGCAATAGATAGATAGATTTATCAGATGGTTCAAGGACTGTGTGAGTAAGATTGAAAATGGGAACAGAAATGTAGGCAACCGTGTGTTTGTATGCACTAACGCAAGAGCGTGCATGCAGAGTGAAAGAAGACTTCTGGGCAAATGCTGAAGTATGCATGAAAATGTTTGAGAGGAATGAGAATATTTTTTATTGGAGATACGAATGGGGAAGTATAGAATGTGAAGGTGGATGGAGTAGTTGGTGAGTTGGGTGTGCCTGCAGAATTGTATGAGAATGGCTGTGCGCTTGAAATGCCCATGACAAGGCTATCTGCCACTGTCTCTGCTCCAGCTGCCACCACAGACGACCATCCCAGGGATGGGAGGCAGCTTTGCTACACCATCAAGACAGCTGCCATGCAATTATCAGAGCAAGATGGACATAGAGACCATGTTTGCACTGCAACTGGACGCCCCTCTTGCTCTGAGCTGCAACCCAATTGCTATCGGAGCCAGAGCACCAAGTACTGCACTTGTCGGTCACGTTCAGGCTCGAGGTGGTACTTCAGAGAAGGCTCGATGCTTCTCTGACCAGATGTTGGCTTGACATGATGTCTCACCAGAGCCGACTAAACGCAGTTCTGCTCCTGAAGAGCTATGACGTATCCTGAGCCAAGACCTACGTGATATCTCTACTGAACTGGCTTGACGCAATTCTGTTCTAGAGCTGCCATGACATCCCTCCTCGCCTACTGAACTGACTAATTGAGGTTCAGCTCCAGCATGGCTACGACGTTCCCCATCACTTACTGAACTGGTTCAATATAGTTCAACACCAGAGAAGCCACAACATGTCCCTGACCAAGACTGACTGCTGCAAGATAACATGACCCACAGAATGATCCCATCCCTTGTGTTCCCTCTTACATGCCCCCTCAGTCCCCTTCCCCCTGGAAAGCAGATCCTGGTAACAACAATAAACCAGTTTGCTGTCCCAATTTTCTAGGGTCCCTTCTAACCTCCCTAATAGTCCACGTTGGAAACAACACACACACTAACGTCTATCCCCTTCAGGTCCTTAGGAAGAACTAGACATCTCGTTCCCCACCTACGGAACTAGAGTCGTAGTCTCTCCCTTTTGGCCTTTTGCCATAAAATACACAGTGAACAACTCCCAATCATACAGACATAAACTCACCCCCTGGGTCTCCCCGCCTTATTCTGGTTTATAAATATATCAGCAATCCCTGGAGACACTTAGAATAGAGATCCCTTCAGGTCCTTTAGTAAGACACATATCCCTGACTGACCATTTAATTTACCATATCTGTATATCTCTCTATGTCCCAGACCTTATTGTAATAATAATATAATCAAAGTGAGTCATAATGAACATGTGGTCCTGCCACTCGGAGTTTGTGTCCACCTTGTACTATTAGAGTGTATCATAAATGCATTTTATATATTCCTTCATGCATAGAAGAACCCAGATAAACCCTACTAGCACTAGCATAACACTGTTTTTTTTATTTTTTATTTATTTTTTTTTTTTTTATGTGTCTGACTCTGGGCATAGGCTTACAGCCTGCTATCAAGGCCCAGTAGTCCTCCTACATACCATACACCTCTACATGTCACCTACATGTTTGCTAGTAGTGGTCCTAAATACGGAGGAAAAGCAAAGCAGAGCTCTGTTCAATCTAGGTATATGGTAGCATAAACGTCATGATGGCAGCCCAAAGGTCCCACATCCCCATACTCAAGTATAACCCAGAACTCTATGACATTACGACCTACATGTACAGTCACGCGTACTAATTTCTGCTCAGGGGTTACCCCTTCCTTCCCCCCTCTACCCTGGACAGAGAGAAGGGGGGAATCGCGAACAAGTCTACCCTGCCTTCTGCCCCCAACTCCCCCACCCTCCACCTCCAGCTGCCAGTTACTGATTAGACACAATTTTTCTCATGTCCTGTAAACATGACTAAACTGTCGTCGCACACGCTTTCAACGGCCAAGATTTGGACTATATTTTTAGGATAAATTATTACCGTATTGAACTGCATTCTCAAATTGAAAATATTCACCATCATTGTAATCCAGTGTCGTCCGCTGCACAATTCTGGGTTCCATTGCTTACCTTTTCACTTCCCCCAGCTGTCTCTCTCTCTCTCTCTCTCTCTCTCTCTGAATTTACTTTTCCCACTCACTCTTTCTTTTTAAATTTATATAACTTTCTCTTTGCTTCTCTCCCCCTCTCCCCCTTCTCTCTCGTTCTTTGTCTTAAGTCTTCCCCGCCTCTCACCCCTCCCCTCCCCTCACCTTAGGCCTGATCAGCAGTCAGTTATACCGTCACCGCTCCTTCGTATATCGTGTGCAGACAACATTTATCACACACACTTAGGTCAGATGTATGGAAAGCTATTTTTTTTTTTTTTTATATATATATATAATTGTATTTCTCATTATGTGCCAAGTTCAAATAGAGAACACCAGGCTAATATTCGTAATTTATATTAGAGTGACCATTCCACTTCACATAGCTGGGTAGCTGGGCTTATAAACCACACACACACACACACACACACACACACACACGACTTAAATTTTGCACTGACAGCGCGGCGACTACAAATATAGTCATTCTAACAACTGGATCTGCTGGTTCCAAACCTTCCCTGTCCCAGTCAAACTCCTCATTCAGTAACCAGGTTCCAGTGCTTACCTTTTCACTTCCCCCAGCTGTCTCTCTCTCTCTCTCTCTCTCTCTGAATTCAACAACCGGTTATTGATTGAGAAGTTTGACTGTGACAGGGAAGGTTTGGAGCCAGTAGATCCAGTTGTTAGAATGACTATATTTGTAGTCGCCACGCTGTCAGTGCAAAATTTAAGTCGCGTGTGTGTGTGTGTGTGTGTGTGTGTGTGTGTGTGTGTGTGTGGTTTATAAGCCCAGCTACCCAGCTATGTGAAGTGGAACGGTCACTCTAATATAAATTACGAATATTGGTCTGGTGTTCTCTATTTGAACTTGGCACATAATGAGAAATACAATTATATATAAAAAAAAAAATAGCTTTCCATACATCTGACCTAAGTGTGTGTGATAAATGTGATGGAGCGATGACGGTATAACTGACTGCTGATCAGGCCTAAGGTGGGGGGAGGGGAGGGGTGAGAGGCGGGGAAGACTTAAGACAAAGAACTAGAGAGAAGGGGGAGGGGGGAGAGAAGCAAGGAGAAAGTTATATAAATTTAAAAAGAAAGAGTGAGTGGGAAAAGTAAATTCAGAGAGAGAGAGAGAGAGAGAGAGAGAGAGAGCTGGGGGAAGTGAAAAGGTAAGCACTGGAACCCAGAACTGTGCAGCGGACGACACTGGATTACAATGATGGTGAATATTTTCAATTTGAGAATGCGGTTCAATACGGTAATAATTTATCCTAAAAATATAGTCCAAATCTTGGCCGTTGAAAGCGTGTGCGACGACAGTTTAGTCATGTTTACAGGACATGAGAAAATTTGCGTCTAATCAGTAACTGGTAGCTGGAGGTGAAGGGTGGGGGAGTTGGGGGCAGAAGGCGGGGTAGACTTGTTCGCGATTCCCCCCTTCCCTCTGTCCAGGGTAGAGGGGGGAAGGAAGGGGTAACCCCTGAGCAGAAATTAGTACGCGTGACTGTACAGTCAAAGACAAAAGTCGTGTCGCGGTTTTGTCTGAAGATTAAGTGCAACACTTGAAACATTATGAAAGATCAACCACAGTTACATGTTCGTGGTTGGCTAGCCTGACTTCGTCAAGCTTCATATCTACTGCTGATGGGATGACGGTATGAATGAACCCATGATTGCTGATTCCGAACTTCGTATCAGACGAAATGCCAACGGTTAGGCGATGATCACCTGACATTTCATCTTTCATCCTACCACAAAACGTCTAGCAGACCTACTATACCATCGAATGGAGAGGTCAAGCAACATGCATCCAACTAATAGGAATATGAGAGGTGGCATGATCTTCCTTTATTTACGGGAAACGAATCCTGAACAGAAAGCTCAAACACTTGGTATAAGCATAACCATAGAAAGGTGGATTAGAATTTCAGGAGGCAGGCACAACGGACAACCGTCATCGTTCAGGTCGTCCTCGTCTTACCACAACACTATAGGACCAGGAAATAATCACAACGATGGAAGCAGCACCCGTATGCAGTGCTTACGTCGTAAGAAACGAAGTGCACCTAGAATGAAGCACACGAACAGTTGTGCGTAGACTTCGGTCGTCTGGGTTATGTGTTCGAACTCGTCTGTGGGATTTAGTTTGCCAGCCACTCTAAAAGAAAAAAAATCAATTGTCATAACAGAATAACTCTGTTCTAATGTGTTGAATACTATAGTGAATTTCGTTTCACAGCACTTAAATAATGTCAGTCCCAGGTCATAATTATCAACTTGATTCACAGTTAATAAAGATGGAGAACTGACTTCCGAACACCTATTAAGCTAACTGAATATGGAGAATGTTGTCTTAAAAATAAAAGATGAGAAATGCTTCATAAATAGTAAATAAAAACAGCAGTCAGAAAGATTTAATAATTATGTAGATTAGTTCCGATAAGTTACAAATAAATTATATGCTGGCATCCACAGGCTGGTCACCTGGAGCAAATGGCAACTTAAGTCAGTGATACCAACCGATCGTTCGACACAAAGCACACCGCTCCAAAACTAGTCTTTCTGCAGATATCTTCACCAAATATCACGACACGACTTTTGTCTTTGTACGTGGCCAAGCCTGTGTTGGATTTGGTTTACGGAGAGGATGCACAGAAAGTCTGGTATTGCTGCCTCATCTAGGCAAGTCAGTTGCCCTGGTAGCAGGGAAAATCAATGCGACCCTAACATGGGCACAGCTCGCTAGAATAGTGATCCTCGCCATCCAACCTTCCCTTGGTTAGGTTGTTGCACTTTCACAATTAAACAATGTCAAATTCGAGGGAGATCTAGATGCTACACTAACATACTTGAGAAAATTCACTGTGTCTGCTTATGCCCACTTAACATATGTACAATGGAATCGGCTCATATTGACACCTCATACGGATCCTACCTGGCATCATCCTGGAACACTTCATGATCCATGACACTCAAGGATTTGACCGGGACCTTATTATGATTCAGCGACTACTGGCAGCACATGCATGCAATAACAAGCAGATTGGGGCTGTGTGCCATGTCCCCATCCAACCAAGCCAGAAGATAGAGGAGTGGCGGAATAAAAATCGACCATTCTATCCCAGAGTCTCCCTGTTTCCACAAGGAAAACTGACACAACACGACAGCCTCATCCTGATTGACCCATGGGAATTCAAGGCTTGCAATGCTTCCAGTACCCTGCACAACATGCGTGAGCAGAGTAAAACCTGGCGCAGCTGGTCCAACCACCAGACCCCAACACAAAAGCCCCCATCCCTGCCAGTGTCATTTTGCCAACAATGATGCTTGGGGAGATGACACAGGACTGGATCATGAGGAAGAGGTCATCACAGCGTCTACTAATGACTATGTAGATCATAAGGTAGAAGAAACCGAGTCCTCCATAACTGGGCTGTAGTTTTAGGTCCTCCCCCGTTGTCCTGGTGGGGGCTATTAGTACCAAGCTTAAGATGCCTGTGCACATGAAATTTAGGCTTCGTGGAGTCCCTGTGAGGCTCCTAATGGACACGGGCACCGCACGTTCCTGCCTGTACATGCAGTTTTATAAGAAAAACCAGGCAATTTTTAAAAACCTTCACGCCTCATCCACCGACCTGATTGGGGCAGGGGAAAAACCACTGGACCTAAGAGGCAAAACTGTTCCCCTCAAGGTAACCACCCCAGATCCACCAGTCTACACTGATCACTCGTTCAATGTCTTCGACTCGAGTGGTGCAACTTAAGATAACTACCTCTAGTTGGACTGGTTACAAAAACTGGGGGGCCACTATCCCATCCCTGGTGCCTCCGGTTTAGGACCCACAGCCCTACAGCCAGCCTGCACACAGTTACACAGGCCTTCAACAAAAAGAATGCCACCATCCAACCCCACCATCAAGCCTGGGTGCTGCTGGGGACCTCTGCCCAGCGTCCTTTGTTGTTCTCCCCACAGATGGAGCAGCCCTTTGTTACGAGTTGCCCCATCTCCCCAGCAATTGTTCCCCCCCACCTCAGTGCCATAAGGATTGCCAATGTTTCGAACGAACCCCTCACACTTCCCAATGGCTTAGTCATGGGAGACTTGGAAATCTCCAATACCTCCCTGAGCCTCGAAGTTCAACTGACACCTCATCTACCCTTGATCCTCCCCTCAATTGTCACCACAACAGCAACATGAGTTGGAACAGCTGCTCCTTCACTACCAGGGCGTCTTTGCCTAACACCCAGGAGATATGGGCCAGACTGAGGTACTACACCACCAGATCTATGTTATGGGACCCCCCCCAAATGCTAGCCATCGCACAGAAAGAATCCAGTACAGCACCAGGAAGAAGACCATCATGTTCACGATATGCTGAATGCAGGGATTGTGATGCTCTCGACCAGCCTATGGACTTCCCCTGTAGTTTTGGTGAGAAAGAAAAGACGGATCCACGAGATTTTGCATTGACTATCAACAATTCAATGATGTAAACATTAAGGACACCACCCGCTTATCTTGAATCGAAGACTCCCTGGACTCACTGTATAGGGCTTGATGGTTCTCCACTTGGAGCTTCAGTTGGGCTGCTGGCAGGTACCCATTCAAGAAGAACACAGACAGAAAACAACCTTCTCAACCAGTGGAGGACGACTCTGTGAGTTCAGCAACAACATCCTCCCCTTTGGCCTCTGCAATGGACCTGCTGCATTCTCCCAGTTAATGAACTCAGTATTATATGGACTAACTTGAGAAACTTGTCTGGCCTACCTGGATGACGTTATCATGTTTGGATGGATATGGAAGGAGGTTCTCCAGCTGTTGGACAGGTGCTGAGCTGCATTAACTCTCTCTACATTCATCGCCTCATATGAGGCAATATGCAGGCCATCCCTGGCTGCGCTGATTGCCTCATATGATGCGATGGGCTTTGGCGTCATAATTTCTACCACAGGGAAGCATCAATGGTTTCCATGGGAGTGTTGAGTCTCCCTCTACATCATCAGCACTGTTGCCAAACCCTGCCACACAGCAGTTGCCAAGTACTGCATATTTAGTAATTTAGATATGCAGGCCATCCCTGACCACGCTGATCACCTCATATGAGGCGATGAGTCTCCGCACCATAATTTCAAGCATGAGGAAGCATCAGTGGTTTCAGTGGGAATGTTGAGTCTCCCTCTACATCATCAACACTGTTGCCAAACCTTGCCATACCACAGTTGCCAAATAACACATATTTAGTCATTCAGATCTCGTTTGTCACCCAGCAATGGCAGATTCATGCTTGTCTATCCCCCACGGTGCTGGCGACATATTGCTGCCCTCACACACATCCAAGATGCATAATTTACAAAAAGATGATCTGATCTGATGACAAATTGTTAACTTAATATTAAAATAAAAAATGTGAAAAAATGACTCAGGGAAAGTAATCGGGCTGACAGAATTAGCGTTGTGGGGGTTAAAGCAGCCGGCCTCAAGCTCAAACCCTCAAAATGAGAACTTGCCCAAGAATCTGTTGCATTTCTGGGCTATATCATCTCCCATGAAGGGCTCGCCCCAGATCCCTACAAGCTCCACCCCATTGCAGAGCTAACCCCATCTGCTGATTGAAAAGGAGTCCATGCTTTCTTAGGCCTAGCCTCCTATTACTGACGGTTTGTCAAGAACTTAACTACTACCGCCACACCATTCCGTGACTTGATGAAGAAGGGTGAAACTTTATAATGGACTACATCCAGACTTGACGTGTTCGAAGAACTCAAACACCATCTCGCCACAGAGCCAGTAGTTGCCTTCCTCAACTACACGCAACCTTTGTGGCTGTACACTGACGTCTCCCTGGTTTTAATAGGTGCCGTCCTCATGCAAGTTCGGGATGGGAAGGAGCACATCATCACATATGCCAGCAGGACCCTAAACTCGTTGAAGCAAACTACACAGCCACAAAATGTGAATGCCTAAGCATAATCTGGGCACTCAAGAACTTCCAGTCCTACATACTGGGGACCCCACTCACAGTCATCACAGACCACCAGTCTCTACAATGGCTGCAAAGATCACAAACAACCAACACGCTCTTAGTCAGATGACAAGAAACCCTCAAGGAGTTCAACTTTGACACTGCGTATCATCCAGGCAAACTACTGTACATACCTTGTCAAGTCTCCCCCTGAAATCACTCACCAAAATATAGAAAACGCACCACAATGCCTCACAGAAAACTCTACTGCACCAGTGGGAAACTAAAGAGAAATCAAAATGGCTACCAACCCACACCTTCAAAAAGTTAGAACTTATAGGGAAGTGCCTATATACCCCCTCAGGCCCCATCGTCATCGACCCCATTGAGGTCAAGGACATCATGATCCACCTAATCTCGAACAACAGGGCCCACGTTGGCCAACAATAACTGCTTCAGGTTTTTAAGGACGTCTACTGAACACCCAGCCATCATCTGTCGCCAGGCAGGTTGCCAAAGCCTGCAGAGCCTGTGCCTTAGGGAAAGCTATCTCCCGGACACCAGGGCCTACGGGGCACTTCACGGCCACCAAACAGAGGCAACTGCTAACGGTGGATGCGATGGGCCCTCTTCCATCTGAGTTGGCAACCTGATTTATCATTACATTCATTGATACTCATTCTAAGTTCATCATCGTTTGTCCAGATAGGGAACACTCTGTCACAGCCATCGTCAAAGCCCTAGTCACTGAAGTCTTTCCATACTTCAGCCTTCCACAAGCACTCCATTCTGATAATGCCCCAGAGTTCTCCGGTCAAGTTTGGGAGCAGCTACCCAAGCTATTCATGTACCGCATCTCCCACTCGTCCTACTGCCATCCCAAAGGGAACTCCATTTGTGAAAGAAGCCACCAAAGCCTTGCCAACCAACTCAGAACCCAGTTACTCACACTCAGCACGACAGACTGGCCATCTCAAGTTCATACCCCTAGATACACAATGTTCAGAATAGTACCTTAACCACAGACATGTCCGGGATTTCGGACACACCCTTGGGGATTAAAAAACATATTTATATATATATATATATATATATATATATATATATATATATATATATGGTACAAATTTTATTCCTATATTTTTGACATGAAATACATGCATTTCTAAAGTAAATTATCTGTTACATTTCAAAATGAAACTAGCATTGAAGAAAAAAAATAAAAAAAATTGTTAAAAAAATGGGAAAAAAAAATAAAAGTCAATATTCTAAGGATCGCAGCCAGCCTCAGTGTTGAAGTATGCCGCTGAAACTTGGCACATGTGGAGTCCACACGTTCCCTGGGATGTTCCAGTTCTCCTAGGCCTTATGCTGCACGGATTGCTATGGGCCATGCTGTAAAATGAAGGGTATGTTGCAGCAAGGAGAAAAAAAATAGTGTTGCACCCACTCCCAGTCCCGTTGCTGCCACCTATGGGGCCTGTAATGTAGAGATATGCTACTTGGAGTTAATACAACCATCTAGGGCATCTGAGCAGCAGCAGGGGCCTCACGAACGATGTTCCTGCTGAGAGTCTGCGACCAATGAGAGCGACTTGGCTGGCACTGACAGTGAAAGCCAGACAAGCTTGACAGTGTTGTGATGCCAAAGTCCACAATAGCAAGGGGGTGTGGACTGTCATGACGCTATCGAACTCATCGGTCATCATCTGGAGACGAGCTGTCACGAGGCTAATGTTGTCTTATAGAAGATTCTGCATGACGGGATTGGGGCTGTGATGCCCGAGTAGTGGCACTTGGGTTGGAATGCCTCTTGCTGGAGCATTGAGGCAAGGCAGTGAGGGATAAGGAGGTGTAAGAGGAAGTGGACGAAAGCACAGACTTCAGGTTGTCAGCATCAAACTCCTCCTCAGCAAGGTCGGGAGATGCAGGGCGAGGAGGGAGAGTGACTGACGTCACGTGACGCAGACCGCAACGTGGCCTGCCTGCCTCACCGCTTTGTCTCCCTCACCGGCTGATGCACAATTGGGGTTGATGGGGGGTTGAGGGTGGTGTGAGGGGTGAGGTTTGTCCAGAAATCTGGACTGCATTACGTGCCCTTTTTCACCAGGTATGTCTGGGTTTCCGGATAATGGGGCTTTAAATCTATGGTAGAAACAGGAGCCACACGAATGCACCTCACACGACAACAGCACATCTCAAACTGACATTTCATGGGCAGCCAGCCTCATAGGCCTAACACCGTCTTGTCCGCGATGCTGGAATCTCGGACAAGCCTGGTGTTTAAGGGGTATATACAGTGGGACATGAACACCTGCCCCAGGCTGGATGGCATCACCCCCTATGAAATTGTTTTTGGTGAGACCCCACTGCTACTCCCATTATGACATCTGGCCCAGCTCCGGCCACACAAGACCCACTTACCCATAAGAAATGACTCCTGCACACGCAATACTGCCAAAACCTACAAAAAGACGAGACTCCGCTGGACAATCCCTACCAAGTGGGCCAACAAATCATGGTTGCTTGGCTGCCTTAGACCACAAGCTCCAGACCAAGTTTCTAGATCCCTTTGAAAATCACTCACATACCAAACTGTTATCAGGACATTGTTGATTTTCCTGGCAAAACCAGGGTATGCTGCAACTGACATGTCTGTCGATATAACCTCCTCAAAACTAGCCAAACCAACACCAAGGAAACCCAAACTCCGTCACCCAACACCCCTGATCACCCACGGCCCCAGTTGTTGAACTACCCCAAATTCCAATATCCTGTCTTCCCCACCCCACCAATGAACGTCTCTCTCTCACCATCACTGCCAAATTCCACGCAGAGTCACTCATCCTCATCTCCCGAGACCTCATCCTCATCTCCACCACTCAACCCATCCACCCCATAATCCCCTAACCAGCAACTCTTATCCTCACCCCCTTCCTCACATTTTGTTGTTGCTCAGGTGTTGGTTGACCAATTTTTCTGTTGTTCTGAGATGCCACAAGAGCTACATTCAGACCATGGTAGAAACTTCGAGTCTGCTGTGTTCCATGAATTCTGCGCTGTACATGCCTCACCAAGACATTCCAGGAGGAGTGAATTGTGTAGAGGAGCATGGACGTTGTTGGAAGTGGCATAGGAGAAGACCTGATAAGTTGAAAGATTATTATGTGTACAATTTAATTAAATGTTTAGTTCTGATTAAGGATTATGTTTGTATACATTGTGCAGTTTTGTTGGGACAACAAAGGACAAGGGAGGGGGTAGTGTTGAGAAGTGAGATTTGATAGTTTGGTAGTCTTAAAGTTTCTCAGTGTTTCTGGCATTTTACCATTGTGTGTCAGAGTTGCCAGTTAGCCTGCTATTGTGAGCGTAGGTATTTCGTAAGTTATACATTAATTTTTATGCTCCTTTTCTCAATAATTTTTTTGTGGTTGCTTGTTAAATTATGTAATTTAATTTAAGTCTGTAAGCTAAATAATTTAGACTGTTAAGCAGTGTAAAAAAACGCTGGCATGCTTTGGATGTCTCCGAGTTGGTTACGGTTGAAACCGTTGCTCCCTCGCGAATGCACAAGAACTTTGTAGAAGTAAGAGAACACTCTAGAATGTAGGAAACTTATATAAGGATGTGGAAGAGACTAAAGCGAGTTCAGTCACTTTTCAGTTCAGTTTGAGCAAAGTGCAGTGTCAGTGTAGTTAGTGAAGATTGTGTATCTTCGGTGCTTGTGAAAATAGTGAAGTGAAGTTGGCAACCATTAAGTGTAATTATCTAGAAAAAAATAGACTGTGAACTTAAGAAGCCAGTGTTTATTTATGACGCCTGAGCTGATCTTGTGTGCTGTACACTGATAGCCTGACCATAGGAAGAACAGCTCACTAGGCAACATCCTTCCTATACTGATCTACTGCTGTTGGAGCCTGTAGCAGTGTGGGAAGGGGACATAACAATATCTTACATTTAACTTGTGTTTAAAAAACACACACTTGTGCATACCTGTTTTCTCTTTACAATATCCTAGACACCTGCCTAGTACTCACGCTCAGAGTGGTACTCACAAAAAGATTTAGGGCATGGGGGAACCTTGCACTCTGCACATTGGTAATTTGTCTCTTTTTGTGTGGGGGGACGGAATTTGGTGGTGTTGCAGATGTGGCATCGCCTGTACGCCTGACGACCTGCAGTGGTACGGCCAATCTTCACCAGCCTGTGCCACCCATAATACTCTGCACAGCTTAACCTGTCAGCTGTAGGAGTTGTTTGCATCTCCCTCCTCGCACCTGACACCTACGCAGTTGAAAACTCTTCAAGGAGTTTGCTTGCATGCTTTCTTTCAAACCCTCGTACATAGATATGATTCTTGATGACCTTTTTGAACAGTCTGAAACTGTTCAGGACGTAGATATCAGGAAGGTGTATAAATGCCTTCTTGTACCACTGGAAGGACTTATGAAGGCAGTCAATCTCACCAGTATGAATGCCCGACTTATCAACAAGCCGCATGTTGATATTCTGGTCATTGATAGGATTGGGCTTGAAAACGGGTTCCCCAGTCCTGTAGTCTGTCTTTCCTGTTTCCTTTAACACACTCTTATGTACTGTTGACAACATGTTAACCCATCTCTTGTCATGCCAGAGAAGGGCAAACATGTTGTCACATTTCTTGGAAAGGAGGACATCTTTCTCTGTATTTGCTGGGAATCCAGGGAAATTTCTTCTGTTTGGACAGTTCCACAGGTCCCAGTGCCGTGTTCAAGCAAATACTTGGTCAGCGTCAGGGCTATGTAATAGTTATCGAAGTACAGAATGTGGTGCTTGATGAAGTGCCTTTCCATCAGCACTTTCACGACTGATGCCGAGAAATCATGGGGATCATCGCTAGGTATATCAACATCTGTAACAAAATAAACTATCACATCAAGCACATATCCAGTTTTGCAGCTGCAAAGGACAAAGAATTTTAGTCCAAAGCAGCGATGCCTGGATGGCACATACTGAATAAATGCCAAACGGCCCCAGAATAACACCAGTGACTCGTCAATAACCATTTTCTGAAATGGACAGAAAACCCTGGCAAATGACTCCTTGAGCATGATCAGGATGGGTCTAATTTTCCATAACCCGTCATTCGGAGCAGACCCATTTCTGCTGAAATGAAGGAACTGTATGATTGCCAGGTACCTGTCACAGGCCATATACTTGCCAACGAGTTCATCAACCAACCAGTAAGCATGGACCACATGTTTTCTTATGTGCACCATCAACATGGTCAGGGCTAGCCACACAGACAACTCCCCTACCTCCACAGGTATCCAGTCCCTCATATGCTTGCTATGGCTGGCAACCACATCCAGCCACCACACAATCATAGCCTGGTGGAAGTTAATTTCTTCCACCAGGTATTGCATGATGGCAGTGGTTATAGTCTAGGGCCTGGGGGGAACCTGTTCCTCCTGAACACCTTCCCCTTACTTATCAAAGACGGGCACAGAGGGCTCAAATCTTGCTCCTTCCTTCCACGCAAAAGGCATCAACTCCGCTGACACCTGGTAGAATTGGCCATTTTTAATAGCCAGCATGTCTTTTCTGAGTGCATGAACCACCACTTGCATGCCCACGTGCACGCCCACGGGTAAGGGGTGAGGGGGAAGGAGAGGGAAAGGTGTGGGAGGTGGGTAAGCATGAGGGTGATGACTCACCTGACGCAGGACTTCCCTGGGGAGATGCTGCCTGCTGAGTCACACCATGTGGGACCTGTGTGGAAAATTCCACTCCAGGAGGGCCCGATTGTGGTGATCTGGTCCTTGAAGTAGTAGGCTGAGGTGACGCTGGATGTTCGAGGGTGAGACAGCGGTGAGCAGACTGCGAGAGTGGCGGAGAGATGGCTCAAGGCGTTTCTGTACGAGATGACCATCAGCTCCACGCTCACCTGCCCGGTATGCTGGGTCATCAACCTCCTCTTCTTCAGTGAAATCGTCATTGTCGAAGGCCCTGTCCTTCTCCTGCAGCAGTTTAAGAGCCTATTCAGGCGTCTCAGAGCGGGAAGGGGTCAAAGGGCGAGAGAATTCACTCTCAACATGATAACTTCTTCTCTCTTCAGAAGTACTTTAGCTGAAATTACGTGAGGACACTGTCTCTTCCAAGGCACGACTGATGGCACTGTCACTGAGCTCTTTCCTTGGTGGTAAGGGCAGAATTTTTGCAGGGGTTGATAATGCAATCGGCCCTGTGCTTGTGGGAGCAGAATCGGACGAGGAGGATGAGGAAGACGTCACTCTAGACTCTACCAATGCCGTGTACAGACTGAGTCGCGTGTCAGTGGGGTACCCTGGGTACCTACCTGCCCTGTGGTTGTCATAGAAAATGGTTGTAGGTTCAAAGGGTGGCGGGAAGACAGTTGTGGCTATACATGTCAAACGGCATTGCTCAGCACCCAAAATCATGATAGCTATAACTGTCAACTGGTGCACTGGGATTAAGTGAAAATTCCCAGGCTTGAGCTGTTTCCTGTATTAGACTATTAAATGACTAATCTGCTCATGAATTAGCCTGAAAATCACAGTAATTATAAAAAGTAAGGGCAAACAAAACTTGTTATGATAACTGAATCACCTTTTCACGACATTTTCAAGTAAAGATCATATTGATATCCATTTTCACTGATGCTAAGTTTCAGGTGAGTGTCGCAAAAACGGGTTGGCAAGATTGTATTACCTTTACTTCATTGACATTTATAAACATTCGTTCTTCCGTCATATGGCTGCACCGGAGATTTTCTGCAAGTACAGGAATTAAATGATATCATCCATCATGTGACAGACCAGACGGGGCTTTTGCTGGAAATTTTGGTGTCGGATGATAGGGCAACTGTACCATTGTTGCTGGACACAAGGTAAAATTTTCGAAATCCTCAAGACCCTCATTTTGTGCTAACATTGGGGAAAAACAAGAGTAGAATTGCTCTGGGACCTGCGTCGAGACTCTTGTTTCAAACAATTTCCTGTAAAAAAGTGCCTAGCCATGTCAAATAACCTTATTTGGGACCACTTTTGTCTCAGTGAGCGTAAATGAAGAACTTTTAGTAAAGTTGCTGGTAGATGGCGCCATCACAAACGTCAGCTGACAGCAATTTTGGATTCTCCATGGAACCACTTTTATGCCTCAATAGGCCATCAGCTCTTTCTTTTTCACTAACGAGTTTGGCTCGACTTCAGCAGTGCTGGGTTTGTTTACAAAATGGAAAGTCAATATCGGTCAAAATATCTCGGGAGGAAGTTTGACTAATCCTGACTAATCATGCTCAAAATTCAAAATCGTTTTGACTTTTGGTGCTTGCGAATACGGGTGTCACCTCGATATTCAATATACGATATCAAGATTATTCATAATATCTTGACTTAACGTCGCGAAAACACGGCTTACCGTATCACAGAACACCAGACATCCAACACAACCCCAGAAGTGAGTAGCAAATGATACTACGATTATGTCAGGCTCCAGCCGCCTCGGCTTACAAGTACTGGTCGTGATCAGATTCGAATATGTCAGGAGTTTTCATGCATTTTTCGATGCTTTATTATTCGCGACCATTTTCCTGTTCCAGGGTCTGAATGATGCTTTATATTCCACAATTGATTTTTTTTTTTTTTTATAAATAACAGAACGGAGGAAGGAAAAACAAATGAGTAAAAAAAAAAACAATCCATACACCAGATTACTGGCGTCATCCGTTCATAAAATATCTGTAACAGTTAGACTTGAACAGCTGTGGGTTGAAATTTGGAGGGAAACAACTCTGGGGAAGCGAATTCCAGAGAGATGCAGTTCGGGGAATGAAAGAATTCTGATAGGCAGAAGTTCTGCAATATGGCTGGGCGACATTCCAGTCATGAGCGCTACCAGATGCCCGTGTAGCACGAGGGAAGGCATGGAGAGGTGGCACCATGGACGCAACTTCGTCTGAGCATTTGCCAAAAAAATATCTGTAAAATAATGCAAGGGAGGCAACATTCCTTCTTACATGCAGGGGAGGTAGTTTATATGTAATGACAAGGTCGTTAATGATTCTAACAGCTTTGTTCTGAATTTTGCCTAGTTGTCTTAATGCAACCTCTCCACAACCATTCCACAAGGGTGAGCAATATTCAAGTTGAGAGCGCACATGACTCTTATAGATTATAGCTAACTGCTCATCGGCGAAGAAGTTACGGACTCTGTACAATAATCCAAGTTTCTTTGAGGCGGTTTTAGCAAGTGATCTGACATTAGAGGTCCAACTGAGGGCACTGTTAAGTGAGACGCCAAGAATTTCAATACTTTTGGAGATGGGAATATTAGAAGCAAAGAAGGTAATGTACGAATCTGGCAATATCTGTCTATTAGTATACTGTACAGTATATATTTAGTTTTACTAGCATTAAAAGAGACAAGGTTGTTTTGTCCCCATTCACTGATCATAGATAGATCTTGATTTATGGAGATGGCTGTACTGAATTGAGAAGTAGAGATATTAGACTTTGTAAATGGGTGTCTGAGTGTGAATGAACTACGTAGTGTTGTCATCTGCATATGAGTGAATGGGATTGTGAGTGACAAGTAAGAGATCATTAATATGAACCAGAAATAGGGTTGGCGTCAGAATTGATCCCTGCAGCACGCCGGCGTTAATTGAGTGGAGATTGGAATATACATCATCTACTTTTACTCTTATTTTCCTGTCACTAAGATATGAAGAAGTCAAAGGAACAAAAGACGTTAGTCCATAGCAAGGGAGTTTGGACAGCAGGGAACGGTGCAATACTCTGTCGAAAGCTTTAAAGATATCAAGAGCTACTGCATGAGTTTCTCCAAAATGATCAATTGATTGATGGATGGTATGAGTTAAGAGATTGAGTATGTCAATGGTGGATCTTTCGTGGCGAAAACCATATTGTCTGTCACTAATTAAGTTGTTGGATTCAAGATGTTTAACAATGTGCTTATTAATTAAAGTTTCAAATACCTTACCAAGAGAAGATGTGACAGCTATTGGTCTGTAATTGGAGGGGTCAGACGAACTTTCTTTCTTCGGAATTGGGTGGATATTGACTTCTTTCCATGAATTTGGGAATAAAGAAGTACGTATGCATAGTCTGAATAATTTAGCTAGGACAGAGGCAAGTTCAGGGGAACACTTTTTCAAAACAATTGGCGGATTTCCATCTGGGCCTGGAGCTTTGTTGGTAGGTAAATTGTCTAGGATGGTTTTTACGTATCTTCTCTGTATATTAAGTAGGGCAATTTCGGGAGAATCATGTTCCAGTACTGGGACATTCTGGCTGGTATCGTCTATGGTAGAGTTTCTGGCAAAGGTACTGGCAAAGATATCTGCTTTCCCACACGGGTCATTTGTCATGTTGCCATCTGAAGATTTTAATGGGGAATGGAAGATGACTTGTTAAAGTTATTATTGAAAGAATTAAGAGTTGACCAGAATATTCTGTTGTCGTTAGGGTTGTTAAGTAGTTTTGATGCTTGCTTTTGAAGAAAGTTTGATTTAGATAGATTTAATACAGCTTTTGCATGATTTCTAGCAATTTTAAATTGGAAGAGTGATTCAGATGTTTTTGATTTTAAGTAAGACTTATATGCTAATGACTTTTGGGCTCTTGCTCTGGCACAGTTGCCATTAAACCATTTTGGAGAGTTCGATCTTTTAGTGAGCTGTTGGCTCGGTATGAATAAATCCATACCAGCTAGTACTAAGTCACAAATGTGGGACTGGGTAGAATTGGGATCACTAGAGAAGAAAGACTGCCATGGAATGTCAGCAAGATGATTTCAAAATCCATCCCAGTCTGTCCTATCAAAGTGCCATCGGGTCACCCTGACAGGTTCAGAACGGGGAGGTGTGGGAGGGTTAACTAATGAGGCTTTGATGAGATTGTGGTCAGAGGATCCAAGTGGTGACAGTACCTCTATCATGTATTGATCTGGATTATTTGTCAAAAATAAATCCAAGAGATGGGCATTATGGTCAGGAATATCAGGTATTCTGGTTGGTTGCTTTACCAACTGGGTGAGATTAAACGATTCCACAAACAGCTTGCACTCTAGACCAGCGTCGTCAGTCCGGGCAGAATGCAATAACCATTCAACATTGTGTATGTTAAAATCACCCAAAATGGTAATTTCGGTGCCAAGGGCAAGGTAATTATATCGGCACATTTTGTCCTTTTTACATTTTTATATTTTCTTACTTTTTGTTGTTATTTTTTAAACCATCCCGCGCCCCTCAGGAGCATCTTGGCGACCCTCCTTTGGGTCACGACCATGGGTTTGGGAACCACTGCCTTAAGGTATGAGATCGAGAAACTTGAAACCAGTGATGACTTTAACTTTAACCACGTCACACACCTAGGCAGAGCCACAGATATTGAACATTCGTGGTTTCCATGTAGTCTAAAACCTTGAAAAAAAAAAAAAAGCAGCATCTGACATACTGTAACTTTATGGGCAAAATCATAGCTTAGAACTTCTCTCACTAATATGCAAAAGAAAAGCACAAACACACACACATACGCACCCCAGGTATGAGGAAGAAATAGTTCATAAACATGGAAGAAAAAACACTCAACCCAGCACAACGACAATAACCACATGTCACCTACACTATAAAGTTATACTCTCTGACGATTTTCTGTTTTACCAACTCTACCTTTTTGATCCAGCCTCTTCTCTTACCTACTGATCTATCTGTCTGTCTATCTATTGCCAGGCGCTTTAATCCCGTAAGGGGTGGTCACAAAGAAATCGCCTCCATGTCGCCCTGTTCTCCGCCATTTCAGTGCCCTCCCACCAACTCACACCCCCCCCTCACTTATATACCTCTCCACTCCATCCCTCTATCTCATCCTCGGCCTCCCCCTTCCCCCCTCCACTTCACTCACATACACTCTCCTGGTTAGTCTCTCGCTCTTTATCTTCTCCACATGGTCAAACCACCTCAGTGTATTGCTCCTAATATTTTCTATCACATCCACATCCATACCACAACGCTCCTTCACCTCCTTATTTGTCAGTCTGTGTCTCCATGTAACTCCACATCCTTTTCTCAAAGAGCTCATTTCCACTGCTCTCCATCTTGACTTGTTTCCTTCCAACAAGGTCCAAGCTTTAGTTCCATACGCTAAGAGTTGGTATCACAATCCTCTCATGCAGCGACTTTTTTTTTTTTTTTTTACTTCCATGTTTACTTCCCCATTTCTTATCACTGCTTTCAAAGAACCATCCACTTTTCTTTCAAGCACTTCATCCTCCAAACTTCCATCCTTACTTATCACACTACCCGAGTACTTAAATTCACTAACATTTTCCATTTCCTCACCATCCAACCTCATTTTACAGTCAGTGACTTCATTTCTCTCGAAGACCATAACTTTACGCTTCCCCACATTTACCTTTAGATTCCGTCTCTTACACATCTGCCAAACTCATTCACCAAGCCGTGGAGTTGCTCCTCGTTTTCACCTAACAAAACAGTATCAGCTGCAAGCAACAATACAGGAAGTTGCCCTCTCTCATTAGGGGACACTCCAGCATCCAGTGCCATACCTATATCTCTTTTATAACCCCATCCGTATACAGATTGAACAACCATGGAGAAATGACTTATCCTTGTTTTAGCTCAACAGTCAGACAAAAAAATTCACTCAGTCCACTATCCACATGTACAGCAGCCCTAGCGCCCCCGTACATAATCTTCACGGCATTCGACAATTTCCCATTTACTCCACATATTCTTCGTATTTTCCACATGCCATATCTATCCACTGTGTCATATGCTTTCTCCAAATCCATGAAGGCCCTATACATCTTCTTTCCCTTCTCTAGAAACTTTTCCACGAAAGACTTAAGGATGATTATCCGAAAATCTCCCTGTTCATTTCCAACTAATCCCTCTGTTATTTCCCCAATCCTGTCAATAATTATCTTACCATGTACTTTTCCTGTTACCCGAAGAAGACAAATATCCCTATGATTATCACACAATTCTGTTTCTTTTTCTTTGTACACAGGAATAAGTATACCTGGCATCTAATCCTCTGGGACTATACGTTTCTCCCAGTCCAATCTTCCATATCCATTCTGCTACTGCCTTTCCCCCATGCTCTGTCATTTCAACACACTCCATCATTCCCTGTGTCTTTCCCCATTTTAAAATTTTTAATTGCTTCCACTGCGTCCATCTTACCGATCTCTTTCCCCCTTCTCATCATCATCCTTCTCCCAGCCATTCCCTAGCCACTTACAGTATACTTGCATTGCTTTCATTCTCTGTGTTCAACAGTTCCTTAAAGTGTTCTCTCCATCTCCTCACTTTTTCTTCCTTCTCCACTATGACTCTACCATTTTTCTTTCACTTTCCTACAAAGGTATTTATCACTCAGTCTAACTCTCTTTGCCTCCTTCCAGAACATTTTCTTACATTCCCTCCACTTTGCATTCAAATTTCTTCCAAATTTCTTATCCACTTTCATCTTACTCTGCCTTATTAATATTTTTCACCTCTCTCTTTCTGTCTACAAAATATGTAAAACTGTCTCTTCCATCACTCAACTTCCTACATGCCTATGCTTCACATCCTTTTTAATGCTTTTTTTCTTCGTGTGTTTTCTTACCTAATTGTATCTTTTCAGGAATGAGTCAAACTCGTACTGTCCCGTGTAATAAACCATTTTTATCATACATATCAGTGAATTTATGAATAGTTTTGGCATAAACTACTTCATTCGGCAGTGCATTCCACTGATCATTTGCCTTATTTGGGAAACTGAAATTCCTTACGTCTTTATCATCTATCTTTTTATGCAGTTTTTTGCAATGTCCTCTCGCTGATGCTTCCCCATATGATATATATTAATTTATGTCAATTTTCTCTTTCCCTGAGATGCATTTATATAGCATTTTCATGTCTCCCCATCTCCTCCACTCCTGCAGCGTTGGTAGATTCAATCTTTCCAGTCTTTCTCCATAGCTTAGATCTCTTAATGAATCACCACCCATTCAGACTACCTCACATAGAAAGACACGAGTACACCTGCTCAGAATGCAATGCGGTCACCACTCTTCTCCACTACACTACAAACACAGACTACAATTCACCAACGATTCACGCCCACACTGCAGTGTAGCCCCCACACCACACCGCACTTACTCACTTCGTGCACCACGCTATAGCAACAGAAAATTCTTCAACATACTCTCAACAAAAGACCTCAGGGAGCGAGTGGTTGAAGTAGTCTTTTTCCTGCAGTTCCCTGAGGTCACATCCAGATGAGCCTGGGGCTGCATCAGCAAAATACCTAACGTTCCCGGAACTGTTACTGCCACTGTCTTTCTTAGCAATACACCATCAGCTTTAATTATTCCCTTCTTTGTGTATTTATCCACTTCTGTTAAATATTTGAACATGACTGGGCTAAAAATTACAGTATGATATTAAAGTGTATTGAACATCCAACCATCAGTATTGTATGTAACATTGCATATATGCTATCATTCCATCCACATCATTTAAGTTTCTTTCGTCTCTTCTGCGATTCACTGTTTACAGTACTGTAGACAGCTTTAGCCATTTTCTAAAAGTGACGACGCAACTGGCAATTGTTCATCTCTCTCTCTCTCTCTCTCTCTCTCTCTCTCTCTCTCTCTCTCAGATTCTTGATATTCCTATGATATTCCTATATTAAAATGGGATACAGACTCCAGTGACGTCCTCAAATTTACAAATTGTTTCTGCATCCAACTGACCAGTGTAGTTGTAGTGGTAGTAGTTGTAATATTTATGGTAATATTAATATTAGTATTAGTTGTTGTTGTTGTTACTGTAACCTTATGTTTATTTGAAACGTCAACCCAGTAGACCACAGTCTGAAGTTGACTTTGGCAGTCCATCATTCTCTGCTGTGGGACAGGTAGGTAACTGGGGGATGCTTTTATAACTGACCAAAGGAATTGCCCCACTATATCGGTGCCACCTGATGAAGTCGTCCCACTCTGGCATCTCTGATCAGTGTACAGTACATGTAGTATGCATTTATTACCTGCATATTGTTGTATCTTATACTGAATTAGCTAAACCATCACCAGATCCCATGTTACCAGTCACATCCATTGCATCATAGCTGACTGAATATTGTATACTAATTTTCATTAAGCAACAGCGTACATCATGTCAGGCACAGTGATCTAACTATACTTGACCTTTATCTTCAGAAATACATTTACCAACAGTAAGCTTCTCTCCACCGAGTCATTCAAAAAATTATTCCAGTGTTGCCACATGAACGCAAGGCCGTACCAATTTAGGGAGTATCATAACGGCGGACAATTGTACAGTACCAAACCTGTAGTGACCTGAGTGCACCAGAACTGACCTTACTGGATCGTAATTGTGATATGACCTGAAAGGATCTGAAATGGTCTGAAGTGAATTCTGGAGTATTTTGTTGCTAATAATACCACGCATGAAAATAAACGGCCATTCCGATTGCCGTTGTTCTGACAGCCTTACCGGCTGGTTGTTGCGCAGGTGTGGCGCAAATCAGCTGCGTATTTCAGCATGGAAGGGGCAGTTTCATGCATTTTTTTTTCCTGTATTTATACACACAGAGAGAAAAGGAGGAAGCACCTAACAACAAAAATGCTGGCAGTACTTACACTGTTTGTAAAGAAGGACTCTGTGAGTGTTGCTTCACAAGGATAATCTTTTTTTATTGCACCCACAGAGACGGCGAAGTCCAATGTGTAACACTAACAGTGGCACTCATTCGGTCCCTGTACCATTTTGAAGGATGGGATCTAGGCTTTATGAAAGGCGGGGTAGGTGCTGAACGGGGGAATATTTGGTTGTGTGTCTGGTGTGTGCTGGTCTTGTCTGGGATGTGTCTAAGGTGCGTGTGTTGTGCATCTAGTCAACCGCATATCTGCGTCGTGCCGGAATAGCGGAAAATATGAAACAGACGTGAAGGCGAAAGCATTGGGCAGTTAACTGTACCAGGATAACTAGTACAGTACAACGAGAAGGATATCTTATAAGTACTTAACCAATAAATAATTATTTATTTCCTCTTAATATATTGCAGGAGTGTGTGCGGCTATCAAAGGTGCCCTTTGTCTTGTTTACTTACCAGCTGCCGCCTGACGATCTGACTCAGGTCAAGATGTATATCCTTGATAGATTAGAGCATAACAAGCTCTAGTAGCCTTTCACTACGACAAAGATTTCATTTTCAAATTCTTCACAGAAATAATCAGATTGATGAAAGAAATAATATCCTATAACCCCTGGTGTGTGTGTGTGTGTGTGTGTGTGTGTGTGTGTGTGTGTGTGTGTGTGTGTGTGTGTGTGTGTGTGTGTGTGTGTGTGTGTGTGTGTGTGTGTGTGTGTGTGTGTGTGTGTGTGTGTGTGTAGTGCAGCTAAAACTAGAAAAAAGATTTCGAAACTCTGCCAGGATGATTGAAACCAATTACATATCGATTGATATGTTCTAAAGGAATGTTTTGACCTCTGACTTCCCGTTGGTTTTACAACTGTCAGTTGAACGGCACGATCGGGCCGCGAAGCACTTGCTTAAGCGCAGAGGCACAAATCGTGGGTTTCCAACAATGGGAAACGCTCTCCAAAAACGGTTCTCATTTGGGCAAATGCTGAGCGGCCCGATGGGACCACGAAGCAATTGAATTCTAATACTAATACTAAACAGATGTGTCATTTTAATATACTGATATTTAAGATTCTTATGCTCAAAATCTAGCAGCGGACTGAAAGTTTTCAGCCAAGTTAAAAAGGATTAAGAAATACACTGTCAAAAGAGTACCTGTCACTTACATGCTAAAACTCCAGTGACTGTTGTTAAGCACTGAAAACCACGAACAGGAAGATATTCAGAGAATATCTTCCGGAACCTGTTCAGCATTCATTTAACCTTGAACCAACAACTCTGCTTGAAGTAAAAGAAGTTATAAAGAATCTTAAGATAACATCTCCCGGCCATGATGATGTTAGTGTAAAGATAATTGAAGTATGTTCTGATGAAGTTTCGCCTTATCTTGTTCACATAATAAATAAATCTTTCGGCAAAGGTTCATTTCCTAAGCAACTTCAAATAGCAAGAGTTATTCCTGTCTATAAAAAAGGTGAGAAATCATTTTGCACAAATTATAGGCCAATATCAATATTACCAACATTTAGTAAGATATTTGAAAAAATTGTTGCAAGTAGAGTAATAAATTACTTAAATGAACATTCCTTATTAACTGATTGTCAGTACGGATTTCGTCCAAAATTTTCATCAGAGCTTGCAATTCAAAACCTTTGTCAAAATATTTATAACAGAATGTATCATATAACTGTATTTTGTGAGTTATAAAAAGCCTCTGATACCATTTCACACTCAGTATTGTTGCAGAAGTTGATAGTTTATGGAATTCGAGATAAAGCTTATGAATGGTTCAGTAGCTATTTAGGTCATAGGCAGCAATATACTATGTATGACAATAATGCATCATCTCTTAGGCTTATTAGATATGGTGTACCTCAGGGGTCAGTCCTAGGTCCAATTCTGTTCTTGTTGTATATAAATGATATTGTTTGTTGCAGTGACAAGTTGAAGTTTATACTTTTTGCTGATGATACTACTAGTCTTTTTCAAGGAAGTGACATATTAAACGTTCAAAATACTGTTAATATAGAATTAGTTAATCTGTCCAACTGGATAAAAATTAATAAGTTAACTCTGAATCATAATAAAACCCAGTATATGATTTCTCATTCTCACATGAATCTATCACGTAACATTACTATTAGGAAGGATAACATAACTTTAAAGCAAGTGGATGAAACAAAATTTTTAGGAATTATTATTGATAATCAGTTGAATTGGAAATACCATTTAAATTATGTAAAAATGAAAGTTTCTAAGATAATAGGAGTTATATATAAGGTGAGGGATCTTATGCATATTGATTCATTAAAACTTATTTACTATGCGTTAGTCTATCCTTACTTTTAATATGGATCAGCTATTTGGGGTGATGCTTATGAAACTCATTTAGATAGTCTTTTTGTTGTACAAAAAAAGTTAATAAGAATTATGACATATATGCTCCCTATGAACATACATCGCCTCTGTTTAGAGACAACAAATTACTAAAATTACGTGATATTATTGACTTGCAAACTAGTATATTTGTTTACAATGCATTGAATACATTTTCAGTTGACTGTGGATTTCAGTTTGTCACACAAAATTTTCCTACCAGAAGGATAACTTTAAAATTCCATTTTGTGGAACGTCTTTTGCTCAAAAAAGTATTCTTTACAGAGGTCCCAGATACTGGAATCAATTTCCACACGATATAAGATGAAGTAACACATCGACAGGTTTTAAATTAAAGTTAAAACAGAAACTGTTAGAAAGTTACCAGTAATTATTAATTCACTGTATACTGAATTCAACATTAAATATAATGTATGATAATGTGTATATGAGAAGGTATAATTATGTATTTGTTGGCGAGGACATGAAGATTGTGTAATGTACATATGAGTCCTTGGTGTTTTATATGGTATGTATTTGTGTGTATGTGTGTGTGTGTGTGTGTGTATATATATATATATATATATATATATATATATATATATATATATATATATATATATATATATATATATGTGTGTGTGTGTGTGTGTGTGTGTGTGTGTGTGTGTATGTACTTTTTTTTTTTTTTAGCTCAGTCACGAATGCTCCTTACTTAACTATTGCATGAGGTCCGAAAGAGTCACGACTCATCGGACCTATATGTGCGTATATGTAAAGTTTTCCAGTATTGTACTATCTGTTGTGGACAATAAAAATTATCAAATATCAAAAAAGATCCACTAACAAGGTATGGACCAATAACACTGGTAGTCCCATTCCATTCTGTAGCTGAGAACTGATTCGGTAAAGAAATAATGAGGAAAAAAACAGAGGAGTCAGTTAAGTTGTGGACCATTAAACTCGGCAGGGAACCAACAATATTAAAGTCACGAGGGTGAAACACAACAATCTTACCGTCTCACACTGAGGTAACATTGGGGAATCAAAGGTACAGATGCCAACTGCAGACTAGATGCTGCAAACTGAACACCTGAATGGCCGTACAATACACCTGATTAGTAGTGTAAGCAAGGAGAAGATGGAAAGGTTGAGTGCACATTTTCACACTATCGATACAGTCTCGGTTCCGTCATGGATCACCGACGGTCCATCAAGACTGTCCTGTATTCACATCCGTCATAGGTCCGTATAGTGCGAGCGCAACTGCTAAGTGAAAAGACAATAAGAAAGAACGAGTAATTACATGAATGAAGCAAGTGATGTATTAAGGGAGGACTAAAAATGGAGTAATGAATAAATGAAGGAAAAAGCTAACGAACGAAGTAAGGGAGACGGAATAAATGAATGAATGGATCAAGGAGTTACACATTCACACAGTTACACATACCACAGTCGCCTATTGGTCAGTAATAGATAATACCGGTTATTATAAACGTGAAGACTTATTCCCTATTTTTGGAGGTTTCACCACTTCACCACAATAACCTATTTTTTATTCTGCTACCGCCAGACCATTTGATTCAACTCAGGAAAAATTTCTTGGATTAAGAAGGTTGATGAAGTCTGTTTATATCTCCTTGCATTCGAAAATCTTAAGCTAGATGAAATTGTATTTTCACTGGTTAAAGTAAAAAAGACACATTGAAAACGTCATTATATCAGCAGGAATCCAGGAACAGATTCTTTTAACTCCCCTCACCCGAGGATGTCTTTTCAATTACATTCTGGCTAGCGAGGGACTTTTATATATATATATATATATATATATATATATATATATATATATATATATATATATATATATATATATTCCTTAGACGTCTCCTGGAAGGATTAATGGAGAATGCTTTTAACCTTTTGAGTATGAGCATTTTTCTAAACTGAACACTGTCATCTAGAAAGATAAAGATGGCACCGTAGTGAAGGGAGTTACCGCAACCTACCATTATGAAACAAAATTAATGA
The DNA here is from genome assembly GCF_032717465.1 of Coenobita brevimanus. Taxonomy (NCBI): domain Eukaryota; kingdom Metazoa; phylum Arthropoda; class Malacostraca; order Decapoda; family Coenobitidae; genus Coenobita; species Coenobita brevimanus. Next base: position 10,691,809 of record NC_137064.1, read on the forward strand.
AGGAAGGAATTATGAAAAGGAAGAAGGAATGGCATATCATAAAAGTTCTTCTTATCATGGATTCAGATCAATTAACTTTTCATCCAATATGTCCAAAGTAATGCACTTAGGATTTCCCCTTGTTCTTTATAGCAAACAATTCGCGCCTGGCCAAGAGCATCGCGCCTGTGGCCTGACGTTCATCACACTACCGTACGGTAACTGTTCGGCTCGGCATTGGCTCGATCCGTCAAAATAATCTGGAGAAACCATGACGGAACGGAACCGATACATGCCAGATACGTGACGGAGGTGGACCGTTTATCTGAGAACAGTACTGTTCGATTACATGGAAAAAAATTTTGACGGAACGCTGCCAATCGTCACAGGACCGATAGGTGGCGGATAAGGTGAGTCAACCTTTGCCTTTATTCTTTATTTATTTATTTACTTATTTAACCCTTGGACGACGAGACGCTTCCCTCCGGGTAATAAAAATATTGAGCGTTAACAAGAGTTCATTGCATTTCAATAGTCGCCGTTTGTTATTTATAGAAGTATTCACTTATTCTTTATGCTGGGAAGAAGGAATCAAAGGCCATGAGCCAGCAATTACTGTTCCTTCCAAAAGAAGAAACAAAATGCAAGAGAGAGCCAAATTCAAGATCCGATCATTTCAAGATGCCTGGACACACTGCGTTTGAAAGACCGGAGATCATAGCTAGCAGAAAATACAGACAGAGGGAGACAGTTCCAGAGCTGACCCGTTGCATAAATGCAGGACTGGGAGTAACGGTTAACTCTTGCATTAGAGAGTTGAACAGAAAAGGGATGAGAGTTTGCTGCTAGACGGGTGCTACGCGCCCGTCGTAGAGGTGGAGGAATACATACAGACAGTTCAGAGGAGCAGTGACCATCGAAGTAGCGATAGAAAAGAGATAAAGATACAACATTGAGGCGAGGAGACAGAGTTGAAGGGAGGCAGAAAGAGGAGGGGAGTTATTGAGACAAAAAGCCTTTGACTCCACCCTATTGAGAAGAGCTGTATGTGGGGAGCCTCCCCACACATGAGAGTTGTACTCTACACAGGGGCGGATAAAACACTTGAATAAAGTCAACAACTGTGCAGGGGTAAAGAAGGAACAGAGTCAGCCTAGCACACCTAATCTCTTGGAATCAGATTTTACAAGAGCTGCAATATGATCTTCCCAAGACAAGTCCCGATTGAATGACCCCAGGTATGTTCAAGGATGATGCAGGATTAAGCTGAATATTATTAAACATTAGTGGGTACTCCCGTGGATGATTTTGTTCCGCTGATAGGTGTAGGACCTGAGTCTTTGATGCATTAAAAACAACAAGATTGTTTTTACCCCAGTCAGATATACGAGCCAAGTCAGACATTAGGTGTGCCATAGCCTCATCCCTTGTTTGCTGAAGTACCTACTGAGATGGACGTTGCTGGAACCGAATGGAAATGTGAAGGGTGGAGTCATAAGCGTATGAGTGGATAGGGTTAGATGTACAGCTTAGAAGGTCATTGATGAATAATAGGAAGAGAGTTGGTGATAGGACAGTGTCCTGAGGAACACCACTGTTGATAGATCTAGGATAAGATCGATGACCGTCTACAACAGCGGCTATAGAACGACCAGAAAGGACGCTAAAGATGAAGGCACAGACAGAAGAATAGAAACTGTAAGAGGGCAGTTTGGAAATTAAAGATTTATGCTAGACTCGATCGAAAGCCATTGAGATGTCAAGTGCAACGGCAAAGTTTTCGCCAAAGTCCTGAAAGGAGGACGACCAGGAGTCTGAAAGGTAGGTGAGAAGATCGCCAGTGGCGCGTCCCTGACGGAACCCATCCTGACGATCAGAAAGAAGGTTGTGATAGGAAAGATGCTTTAAACTTTTTCTATTAAGAATTGACTCAAAAACTTTTGAGAAATAGGATGTTAAAGCAATTGAACGATAGATAGAGGGTTGGGAATGGTCAGCCTTCTTTGGGACTGGCTGAATGAGAGCAAACTTCCAGCAAGCAGGAAAGGTACAAGTTGATAGACAAAGGCGAAAGAGTTTACCTAGGCAGGGTGCAAGCATAGAAGCACAGTTCTTGAGGACAACAGGAGGGACTCCATCAGGCCCATATGCCTTGTTAGTACTGAGGCCTGTGATGGTAGAAAATACATCAGCTGAAGAAATTTTAATGTCAGTCACAAGGAAGTCAGAGGGGGGAAGTGATGGAGGAACAGCATTGGAATCATCTAAGCTGGAATTGGAGGAGAAAGTCTGAGCAAAGAGATCTGCTTTATCAGCAGTAGAAATAGCTACAGAACAATCAGAGTAGGAAAGAGGAGGGAAGGATGATGAGGTAAAGTTGTTAGAAAGGTTTTTGGCAAGGTGCCAGAAGGAGTGGGAAGAATTCGAGTTAGAAAGTTTAGAGCATTTAGTATGGATGAAATTATTTTTAGTAGAACGAAGAATAGACTTAGCACGACTTAGGGCAGAAACATAAAAAAGATGTGATTCAGGGGTGGGTTGGCTCCGTTACCTTTTGTAGGCCCTCTCCTAGTTGCGGACAGCATTAGAACAAGCGTGATTAAACCGAGGCTTTCTTGCATTAGTCATAGGGTATGAGAAGGGAATGTATGCTTCCATGCCCGAGAGAATAACCTCCATAATGCACAAGGAACACTCAGATGGCTCACGGCCATAGAAACAATAATTATTCCATGGAAAATCAAAGAAGTACTGCCTGAGGAAAACCAAATTGCAGCTACAAAGTGCCACAGTCGACGTTTCTTTGGAGGGTCCACAGGCCATATCGGAATGATAGGATAGGTTAAGGTAATAAGGTTGTGATCGGAGGAGCCCAACGGAGAGAAAAGGTTAACAGTGTAAGGAAAAGGATTAGTTGTAAGGAAGAGGTTTAGTACAGTACTTTGGAGCTCTCTCCAAGGCGGTCAGAGATACGGGAAGGGTGCTGTACAAGCTGCTCTAGGTCATTAAGGATAGAAAAGATGTAGACTTGTTCACCAGGTGGATCAGTGAATGGAGAGGAGATCCAAAGGTGGTTGTGAACATTGAAATCTCCTAGAATGGAGATTTCTGAGAAAGGAGAAATTGATAGAATGTGTTCCATCGTAGAAGTAAGATAGTCAAAGAATTTTTGATAGTCAGTAGAATTAGGGGATATGTAAACAGTGCAGATATATTTAGTCAGAGAATGACAGGAAAGCTGAAGCTAGAGTGTCACGGAGTTTCTCAGCAAAAAGAAAACAATAAATTATGCTTCATACCGGTATATGATCAGTTTATAATTGTTTCATCTGGCAAAATTTTAGTGACTGTAACCATTGTTTATTGGAAAAGTAGGGTGCACTTTCAATTTATGGAGGATTACTGTTCCTCCAAGTTACTGAGGAATATCACAAGTGCACTTTAGGATGTTATAAGTAACCTTAGTTGCCCTTTACATTTAAATATATATATATTTATAATCTCATCAGCCGATTGAGTGTCCACTACAGGACCGGACTATCCCAACCGAAGTGGGGACGATAAAGCCAATGTATCTCTACCAAGTGGCTTAGGCTGTCTGGTAGAGAGTATGTAAGGTGAGAAGTGCTTGTAAGTGTAATTGTGGTGTTGGAGTGGCTCTGGATGTGTGTGTAGTCTGTGAACCAAGTGTAATCGGCCCGAGCAAACCGACTGGGTGCAAGCATACTTTATAGTATGTGACACTGGTTCAACCACAGCACTCCTTGTGTCCGCCAATGCAGTACGTGGTCGGAAGAATGCTCCCAAAGTTTATTACCCTGGCGGAGCGCAAACCCTCGTTCTTCAGTGTACAAAAACGCACACTCGACCACTGTACCACAGAACCACAGAGGCTCCATATATATATATATATATATATATATATATATATATATATATATATATATATATATATATATATATATATATATATATATATATATATATATTTAGTAATGCCACTCAGGGATTAGTGAGGCTGTCACTCTCATCTTAAATGTCGGGACCAACTTCTTAACCCCGGGCTCCTACGCTCCTCATGGGACAGTGTAGGATTGGATGATGGATGGATGCATATATATATATATATATATATATATATATATATATATATATATATATATATATATATATATATATATATTCATCCATCCATCATCATCCAATCCTACGTTGCCCCATGAGAAGCGTAGGAGCCCGGGGCTAGGCAGTTGGTCCTGACATTTAAGATGAGAGTGACCAACCTCACTCATCCAAGAGTGGCATTACATGAGTAATGAACCCCAACCATCCTTTGGATATAAACCTTCACTGACTCAATCCGATTGGAGGACAATAATTACCCACTAAACCACCAGGCGCCAAAATTTGGTTATATGGTTACTACCCACCGTAGTAAATGGGTTCCTGGTGTACAGGAAACCATTTGGCATGTCACTCAGTGTAGAGTCACCCACAGGCAGAAGAAAGAGGAAAGAATGAAGGAATGAAAGACAGAAGAGGGAGTGTAAAGCCACCCGCAGGTAGAAGGACTAGGAAAGAATCAAGGAAAGAAAGATAGAAGAAGATGGAAGGAAAGAAGGATGGAGGAGAGGACAGGGCAGACACCCGAGAGCAGCACTACATTGAGTGAGTGGATGGTGTGCGCCCCCACCTACCACCTATATATATATATATATATATATATATATATATATATATATATATATATATATATATATATATGCACATCCATACCTCCTTTCCCACCCCAAGGTGGAGTAAGGGAGGGCCCAGAGAACCAAAAGAAAAAAAAATGATAGAATGAAATACTAACCAAAAGGTTTGCCTTCCTGAACGTGCCACACTCGCATTCATTCACCATTCAAGCCGCCAGAATCTTGGCTTCATCTGATAGGTTAAAAAAAAACCATTATACAAGTAGCTTCATACTCACCTGTCTGACAAAGTCAGTCCAATGACTGTCAAGGTGAAAAGGGGTGTTAGACCCTGATCATACATTTCTCCGCACAAACTTCAGGCCAGCTCAATCGCTTGTCAGTTCCCTAGCCTCTTTAGCTCGTTTACCTAGCTTTCTCATACACTCATTTAAACAATATATCCACCTTCTTCTAGACCTACCAAGCCTCCTCTCTCCTTCAGCTTCACTTAAATATACCCCATGTCACCACTGAACTCACTCCCATTCTCTCCACATGCATATACCTTCTAACACTATCTTCACCTGTGGTGTCCACAGACTTCCTTACTATGCATCTTTCACGAATCACATTATTCTTTATCCTATCCAATTTCCGCAATCCACACACTATATTCTCAACAGTCCCATTTTCACTGCTCTTACTCTTGACTTTTCATTTTGATGCCACACCATAGTATCATAGCAATATGTCAGAATGGTTACCATAACCTCAGCTTTTTTTTTTTTTTTTTTTATGCAAGGAAAAAGGAACCGAAGGCTAGAAGCCCGCAAATTGTTCTCTCCAAGAAAAGAAAAAAAAAAACAAACAAGATAATAGCAAGCCAAATTCAAAATCCATTCACTCTGGAGAAGCCTGGACACACTGTGTTTTAAAGACTGGAGGTCATAGGTAGTAGAAAATACAGAGAAAGACACTTCCAGAGCTGACCTGTTGCATTCACGAAGGACCAGGAGTAACGATTAACTTTTGCATTAGAGAGTTGAAGAGAAAAAAGGGATGAGAGTTTGCTGCTAGTCAGGTGTTATGTGCCCGTCGTAGTGGTGGAGGAATGCAAGTAGACAGTTTTGAGGGGCAGTTAACAGTGAAGTATCGATTGAAAAGAGATAAAGATGCAACAGTGCAGTGAAGACGGAGAGGTTAAAGGGAGCTAATAAAAGGGAGTTAATGAGACGAATAGCCATTGACTCCACCTTGTTAAGAAGAACTGTAAGAGGGGAGCCTCCCCACACACGAGAGTGTACTCTACACAGGGATGAATAAAACCGGTGCAAGAAGTCAACAGCTATGCAGGGTTAAAGAAGGCAAGGTGTTAGCTTAGCACACCTAATATCTTGGATGCAGATTTTACGGGAGAGGTAATATGATCTCTCCAAGATATATCTCGAGAGAATAAAATCCCAAGTATGTTCAAGGATAATGTAGGATTGAGTTGGGTACTGTTAAAAATTACAGAATACTGCTGTGGTAGATTTTGGTGCACTAAAAACAACAAGATTACTTTGACATCACTCAGAGCTATAAACCAAGTCATACATTAATTGTACCATAGTCTCATCCCTTGTTTGTTAAAATAACTGCTGACATGGACACAATGGGAAGAGGATGGTAAGGTGAAAGGTGGAGCCATAAGAGTATCAGTGAATAGGATTAGATGTACAGGTTAGAAGGTCATTGATGAAAAGAAGGAAGAGAGTTGGTGATAGGACAGTGCCCGGAGGAACCCCATTATTGATAGCTCTAGGAGAAGAACGGTGGCTGTCTACAATAGCAGTTATAGAACGACCAGAAAAGATGGCAGAGATGAAGGCAAATATAGAAAGCTAGAAACAGTAAGGACATTTTAGAAATTAATGATTTATGCCCTACTCGATCAGAAGCCATTGAGATGTCAAGTGCAATGGCAAAGCTTTCGCCAAAGTTCCGGAAGGAGGATGACCAGGAGTCTGAAAGGAAGGTAAGAAGATCGCCACTAAAGGATCTCTGGGAGAACCCACACAGACGATCAGAAACAAGGATATGATTGGAAAGCTGCATTATTTTTTTTTTAAGAATATATTCAAAAACTTCAGAAGTACAGGATGTTAAAGCAGCTGTACGACAGTTAGAGGGCTTGGAATAGTAACCCTTCCTTGGGATAGGCTGAATGAGAGTAAACTTCTAGCAAGAAGGAAAGGTACAAGTTGACAGACAAAGGTGAAAGACTTTACCTAGGCAGGGCGTAAGAACAAAAGCACAGTTCTTGAGGACAACAGGAGGGACCCCATCAGGCCCATATGTCTTGTTAGTACTGAGGCCAGAGATGGCAGAAACACATGAGTTGAAGAAATTTTAATGTCGGCCATGAGAAAGTCGGAGGGAGGAAGTGATGAATGAACAGCATCGAAATCGTCTAGGGTGGCACTGGAAGAGAAAGTCTGAGTGAAGAGTTCTGCATTATCAGTAGAATAAACAGCTACAGTCATTAGAGAGGAAACGAGGAGAGAAGGATGATGAAGTTAAGTTGTTAGAAAGGATTTTGGCAAGGTGCCAGAAGAAGCAGGAAGGATCTGAGTCAGAAAGTTCAGAGCACCGAGAACGAATGAAATAATTTTTAATAGATCGAAGGGCAAACTTAGCACGATTCCGGGCACGAACATAAAAGAAATGAGATTCAGGGGTGGGTTGGCCCTGGTACCATTTGAAGGCCCTCTCCTTGTTGTGTACAGCATTAGAACAAGCGTGATTAAACCACTTTTTAAATATTTGAATCAGTCACAGGATAAGAGAAAGGATTGCATGCTTCCACGTCCGATGTAATAACCTCCGTAATGCGCGAGGCATACTCAGATGTCTCTCGACCATGGAAGCAATATTCATTCCACAGGAAATCAAAGAAGTACTGCCTGAGGGCCTCCTAATCAGCAGCTCCAAAGTACCAAACCTGCCGCTTCTTGGGAGGGTCCACAGGCCTTATTGGAACAACAGGACAGGTTAAGGTGATAAAGTTGTGATCGGAGGAGACCGTTGGAAGGAAAAGATAGGTCAAGCATGTCGGAACTCTCTCCGAGGCTGTCAGGGATACTGGTAGAGTGCTGTGAAAGCTGCACTAAGTCATTAAGGATAGAAAAGATTTAGGCTTGTTCACCAGATGGATCACTGAAAGGAGAGGAGAGCCAAAGGTGGTGGTGAAAACTGAAATCCCATAGAATGAAGATTTCAGAGAAAGGAGAAACTGACATGGATGTGTTCCATCTTTGAAATAAGATAGTCAAAGAATTTTTCATATTCAGTAGGATTTGGGGGGGAGTAAGTAGCACAGACATATTTAGTCAAAGAATGGCAGGATCACACAAGCCAGAGAGTAGAGAATTCAAAATTTTCAAGTTCAGAAACGCGAGGGCAAGATATGTTGCTGCGTAAACCTACACAATAGCCACCGTTGGCTCTGAATGAAGTATCGAGAAAGTAGAAAAATACAGAGAAGGGTTTGCCATCAGTCGCCTCAGACAGCTGAGTCTCACTGAGGAAGAGAAGGTGAGATTTAGAGGAGGAGAGGTGGTGTTCGACAGAAAGTTAGAGGAAAGACCGCCAATGTGGTGAAATGAAGAAGTGAGTCAGGCAGTATTTCCAAGCAACTTTCATGGCCGTTACCGGGAGAAGGGAGGATAGTTTTTTTTTTTTTTTTTTTTAATGTTCCTCCCTCCCCCCCCGGGACTTCAAGGCTGGTTGTTGAGATGTCATTTTTTTCTCTTTTCTTTTTAAGAAAAGGTAGCGTGGTGTGTAAAG